>NC_066579.1:9228800-9531400 GCF_024323335.1 Lathyrus oleraceus | reverse complement strand
AGGGATTGATGTTTCGTGAATATGAATAGTGATTTATTTTAGTTACGAGAACTCAGGTAACTTGTTGCCATACATTGCATGATTTTCCCCATTACTTGAGTCTTATTTCCCTCGTTGACTTAAGTTAGAGAATTAATTAAAAACCCCATAGAGTCGAGTGGACCCATAAGATAGGGAATCCACTGGGATTATTATCTCACCCCATATTTGTTGATTATTTTTCAGGTAGTTATGAGCAGGTGAAAGGTAAGGACAAGATAGCTTGATGTCCTCACTTGTTCGATGTTTAGGATGGCTTTTTCCACTGTGTAGATATCAATTTTGAGATTATTCTATAATGATCTAGTTCCTAGTTTTATTTCGGGGCACCCTTGTATATATTGTGCCATGTTTGTAGTTTCATTTTGGGCATGTAAATATGTACAACGTTGTAACTAGGCACTTATGTATTTCGGTACCAACATTAAAACTGTGTATAATATGTATTTCTAGACATGTATTATATATGGTTGTTACAATTGGTAGCAGAGCAAGTCAAATCCTCGACCTAGCCATGTAATATTATGAGTATTTCTTTCTATATCATATGTGTGTTATTATCATTGTTCTTGATGTCATACTCATAGTTATGAGCCTGATCAACTTAACTCTATTTATATGATGTGTAGGTTTATGGATGATAAACGTAAAGGTCGTAGTAGACCCAAAACTCAGAATTCTGATTCAGAACCACCTAGTGGTAGTGAAGGTGTTTAGTGGCCTCAGTTTATGCAACAGATGCAGCAACAACAAAACCAGTTCATGCAGCAGATGATGCGATAATTGAATGGTGGTCTTCACCCTCAAGCGGTCCCACAAGATGTTGCAAGTGGTAATTTATGTGATTTCTTTTGTATGAATCCTCCTAAGTTTCATGGTGGATTAGATCCTGTGAAGGATCATGAGTGGGTGACCAACATATAAAGGATTTTTTAGATAATGCACTGTTGTGAGGAGAATAAGGTTGTGTTTGCTTCTCACATGATGAAGGGACCTGCTGTGTTTGCTTCGAGTCTTATGACTAACCGAGGGGTACTTAAGGATTTTGAACATTTTAAGACTACTTTTTTGGACAAGTATTTTCCTAGCACTTTAAGGACTCATAAAGAGTTTGAGTTTCAGCAACTTAGACATGGTACAATGTCAATGGTTGTGTATGCTGAAAAGTTTGAAGATATGTTTGCTTACTCTAGTCAAGCTTCTTATGCACCAGATGAGAAGTGGAAGATTGATCAGTTTTTGTTTGGTTTAAGGGGTGAAATCTCTCATAGTGTGTCTCAGAGGGAATTCACTACTTATGCGGAATTACTAAGGTAGTGTTATGTGTTTGAGAGTAGTTTGAAGAAAGTTCAGGAAGAAAGGGATCAATATAAGGTTGGTCAGAAGGACCAGGGAAGACCAAGTCATCAGTTTAGGCCTAGATCTTAACCTTTCAAACAAAAACAAGTGCAACATGCAAAACCTCCCCAACCTCCCCAATGTCAAATGTGTAAGAGGTTTCATTATGGGAGGTGTGCCAGAGGTATAGTTAGGTGTTTTACTTATCAGAGTGACACATGGCTAGAGATTATCCTTAGAATAAGATTTAGATGCATGGAAAAAGTACTGGTCAGGTTTATACTTTGGATGCAAAGAAGGCTAAGGGTAACAATGCTTTGATCGCTGGAAAATTGGATAACACACCATCTTGCATGATCTTCTTCTTCATGCCAAAAATATCATCCATTTTCAAAATCCTTAAAATTTCTCTCTCTCTCTCTCTCTCTCTCTCTCTCTCTCTCATTCAACATTTCAACACCAAAACATCATTCTTGTATTTCATCACATCAAAGGGAGTAAAAGAAGCTGGAATTGCAGATAAGTTCATTCATTCCATCCCTCATTCATTGCATTAATCTGATGTTTGAGTTGAAAAATAGAACGTTGAGTCAGGATATGCATCTCTGGACGAAGTTTGATGTGGTCCAGAGATGCATATCCAGATTTTCCTGATACTTTAAGTTTTAAAGATGTTTTTTCCCCATGTTTTTGGTGTCATTAGATATGGTGCACCCAAATATGTTTCTTAAAGTTATTGTGAGTGTGAATGTTAAACTGGTTGAAGTGAATCATGGTGTTAAATCAAATGAAGTAAATGATGATGTTAAATCGGACGAAGTAAATGATGATGTTAAACTGGGTGCTTGACCGCTCGTTGTTGAGTTAGATGTTCGTGAACAATTTAGGAATAAATAAAAGTTTATTGTTTGTGAGCATATGCTACAATGGGTCCGCGTGAAGGCTGAGAAATTGGGGTTTGGAGTTGTAATCGAAAGGTTCAACAATGGTTCAGATTAAAGACAAGCACTTGTAATAATGAGGTGCGAAAGAAGTGGCACGTACCAACCATAAATTAGGAAGTTGAAACGAGATGACATGGGGTCGAAAAAATGTGAGTGTCCATTTAAATTGTGAGGATACCGTATGGCAGATGAAACATGGAAATTTAATGTGATTTTCGATATACATAATCATGACTTGATTGACAAGCTAGTTGGTCATCCCATTATATATCGACTTGTTCTAGAGGATGAAGTTTATAGTCACTAGAAAAGACTCTATTTTGATGATAATGGTGTGATGAAAGATGATAAATTAAACATATCTATCATGACCGAGTGGGAAGTGATACAAGAGAGATTCACGAAAGCTGACGATATCATGAAATTTCACATGAAAGAGCAACTGAGGAAGACTGCCTATCCAGAAACAATATATTTGAAACCACCGTCGGAACCGGTTAAAACAAAGGGTTATATGACACAATTTCAAATGTTATAAGTTATTTAAGAATCCTTAGCTTAGATGTTCAATAATAATGTCTATTCCAATGTGTTATATGACACAATTTCAAATGTTATAAGTTCTTTAAGAATCCTTAGCTTGGATGTTCAATAGTGTGACAAATGGATGATCATTCCTAATACAAACTATCTTATTCCTTCTAGATACAATGTGATATTGGTCTTGTTGTCCAATACCTTAGCATCACATGTTTTTGCACTTGTGTTATCTCCATCTGGGTCTGCGACTAAACATAAACTTATTATAGTTGATTTTGTCAACAACGATCATTGGGTTTAGTTGAAGTTAAAACATGATTGTCCATTGCCTCCCGTCAGTGACTTTTGAAGAGACTACGATAGCGAAGTTGCAAGATCATGTGAAACACATATGCGATACATATAATGCATTGGGAAAATGAAGTAAAAAAGTCAACATGATTTGTATGATCGGGATTACACAGACACTTTTGTATGGCCGGGATTTCCCTGAGACTTTTGTATTGTCCATAATGATTTAAATTTTTTATAAATATCCATCATATGATATTAAAAAAATGGAAATGCTAACAAGTGCTCTCAGGGCACTGGTTAAGAGATTAAAAAGATAAGTTGAGCATTATTTAAGAGATTAAAAAGACATTTTTTTTCTAAAAATATATGTATTTAATACACTGAAAACATAAATAATCAACTTTTTAAAATAATATTGTGTGTATTAAATGCATTGAACTTAAAATATTTTCTTTATTAGGAATTCTTAACAAGTGCCCTGGGGGCACTTGTTAGCATGCCCCTAAAAAAATCATGAGGTTACCAAATCCACGAGGTTATGAAAAAGAAAAGTTATCATCTGCATCTATTTTTGATCTGTCACACAATATGTGTAATACCCTGTGTTTCCTTAAATACTCAAATTCATATCAGTTAAGATCAACTGAGTTCCTATGTGCTCTAGAAGTTATCAGTTAAGATAAATAGAGTAACTCGTGAACTCAGATTAACTTAATTGATATTAATGAGACCGATCTTTTATTAATTGGTACAAAAAGGGATATTTTGATAACATTAATAATGAGTCAATTACTATAGTAGAACAAATATTAAGTATAATACCACTTAAGATATTCGTTACTACCATTCATTTTTATCCACACATTTTTCTTTTGTTTTGTGACCACATGTTTCTACCACACATGCCTTACCAACTTTATCATGTTATGCCTCATTGTACCAATCCTTTTGCTATATATCGGTAAAAAAAAGGGAAATATTAGAGAAACATATAAATAAGAACATAGGGAGAAAGAAGAGAAAAACTTGTGGTAAAAAGAAGAAATTTGGAGCAACATACAAGCTTGGAATCACCATCTATTTTCATCCTCTTTCAACAATATCATCATCTTCTTATCTATTCTTCAAGGTGGGTTCTAGTTAGAAACACTACGATTTCTAAAAATGAGGGTTTTTAGAATCATAGGATAATTGATGAATGTTCTATCTTAACTATGAGTTTTACCATGAACTTCACTTGGTTATGTTTTAAATGATTTTGTTGTGTTTCATATGTTGGATGTGGTTGTTGATGTTGTGAATATGTGTTCTTGTTCTTGAGTAAATTAGGGAATGAAGGTATGTGGTATGATGTCCCTTTGATGTGTGTAAGTGATTATATTAATGGATTGGGTTGTTAGGAATGAAACAAAAATATGCAGGTTGGAGAAGTTGGATTTTCATATCAAAAAGACCTGTATAGGTAGACACATACGTGTTTAGGTCGACTTATAGAAAATTTTCTTTAGTATAGGTCGACACATAGCTTGTTTAGGTCGATCAATAGAAGTTTTTCTTCAACATAGGTCGACACATAGCTTGCTTAGGTCGACACCCGTGCCTCAATATTGAAGCCTGTAGCCCTTGTCCATGTGTCGCCTCTTATAGGTCGACCTAAGACCTTTATAGGTTGACATACTGCTTTCTTAGGTCGACCTATTGACCTAGTTCCTTAAAAAAACGAGATACACCACCGATGTGGGTTGAACCCGGGACCTCCTTGTCATGGTGTATGTCTTACTACTAGGCCAAGACTTTGTTGTTGAATACTTGTGTAATGAATAGTTATTAACCTAAATCTTTATTAGGTTAGATTTTTATATAATTTGAGTGTTGTAACTCCGTTTTGGACGCGGACGCATGCGTTAGAAAGATAATATAGAGGATCATTATTCTTGTACCATGTTATATTATATTGTGTGCCTTATGAATGCAGTGAGTCATATTATGATGTATTCTAAACATTGTTGTTGTTATAGATGTGAAATAACATGTTTAAAACCTTATGAAGATGAGTGAGGAAACCTAGGTTTATAACTAGGTAAATGGACTAGAAAGATAACTTAGGGTATGACGAATAACTTAGATGGAAATGCTTGTACACAATGATACCTCGGTGTGTATTGTGGGCAAGTAGTTATTTAGCCATGAATGATAGGAATTGTATGAAACATGTGTTAATAATGTGAATATTGGTGAATAAGGTCACCTAGTGATTGACAAATTCAATCAAGTTTTGCAGAAATAATCATGTATTCAGATAAATTTTCCCTTGAGGGTGTACATCCCCTTTGATATGCTTATGTAAATTAGGAATGTGATGCAACACTAGTGATTCGTTCCTTAAATGAGTTTGAGTCCCAACAAGGGCGTACATGGCGCAAAGGTGGACACCAGATACCCTAAGTAGATTATAGGCCCATACGGGCAACAGTCGCTTGAACTGAGTTTGAGTCTCATAGAGTACCCGATATCCATTACGAAAGTCAAATCATATGAGCATGCGTGAATCGAGATTGGTCTGGACGTAGGTCCGCTCAGGGATTGATGTTTCGTGAATATGAATAGTGATTTATTTTAGTTACGAGAACTCAGGTAACTTGTTGCCATACATTGCATGATTTTCCCCATTACTTGAGTCTTATTTCCCTCGTTGACTTAAGTTAGAGAATTAATTAAAAACCCCATAGAGTCGAGTGGACCCATAAGATAGGGAATCCACTGGGATTATTATCTCACCCCATATTTGTTGATTATTTTTCAGGTAGTTATGAGCAGGTGAAAGGTAAGGACAAGATAGCTTGATGTCCTCACTTGTTCGATGTTTAGGATGGCTTTTTCCACTGTGTAGATATCAATTTTGAGATTATTCTATAATGATCTAGTTCCTAGTTTTATTTCGGGGCACCCTTGTATATATTGTGCCATGTTTGTAGTTTCATTTTGGGCATGTAAATATGTACAACGTTGTAACTAGGCACTTATGTATTTCGGTACCAACATTAAAACTGTGTATAATATGTATTTCTAGACATGTATTATATATGGTTGTTACAATTGGTAGCAGAGCAAGTCAAATCCTCGACCTAGCCATGTAATATTATGAGTATTTCTTTCTATATCATATGTGTGTTATCATCATTGTTCTTGATGTCATACTCATAGTTATGAGCCTGATCAACTTAACTCTATTTATATGATGTGTAGGTTTATGGATGATAGACGTAAAGGTCGTAGTAGACCCAAAACTCAGAATTCTGATTCAGAACCACGTAGTGGTAGTGAAGGTGTTTAGTGGCCTCAGTTTATGCAACAGATGCAGCAACAACAAAACCAGTTCATGCAGCAGATGATGCGATAATTGAATGGTGGTCTTCACCCTCAAGCGGTCCCAGAAGATGTTGCAAGTGGTAATTTATGTGATTTCTTTTGTATGAATCCTCCTAAGTTTCATGGTGGATTAGATCCTGTGAAGGATCATGAGTGGGTGACCAATATATAAAGGATTTTTTAGATAATGCACTGTTGTGAGGAGAATAAGGTTGTGTTTGCTTCTCACATGATGAAGGGACCTGCTGTGTTTGCTTCGAGTCTTATGACTAACCGAGGGGTACTTAAGGATTTTGAACATTTTAAGACTACTTTTTTGGACAAGTATTTTCCTAGCACTTTAAGGACTCATAAAGAGTTTGAGTTTCAGCAACTTAGACATGGTACAATGTCAATGGTTGTGTATGCTGAAAAGTTTGAAGATATGTTTGCTTACTCTAGGCAAGCTTCTTATGCACCAGATGAGAAGTGGAAGATTGATCAGTTTTTGTTTGGTTTAAGGGGTGAAATCTCTCATAGTGTGTCTCAGAGGGAATTCACTACTTATGCAGAATTACTAAGGTAGTGTTATGTGTTTGAGAGTAGTTTGAAGAAAGTTCAGGAAGAAAGGGATCAATATAAGGTTGGTCAGAAGGACCAGGGAAGACCAAGTCATCAGTTTAGGCCTAGATCTTAACCTTTCAAACAAAAACAAGTGCAACATGCAAAACCTCCCCAACCTCCCCAATGTCAAATATGTAAGAGGTTTCATTATGGGAGGTGTGCCAGAGGTATAGTTAGGTGTTTTACTTATCAGAGTGACACATGGCTAGAGATTATCCTTAGAATAAGATTTAGATGCATGGAAAGAGGACTGGCCAGGTTTATACTTTGGATGCAAAGAAGGCTAAGGGTAACAATGCTTTGATCGCTGGTACATGTCATGTAAATGGTGTCGTGCCGCGAAAAATACAGAGTCGCCACCAGATTTTATTTATTCCAAAGATAAAACCTAAAATGAGAATGGTCTCATAACCAAGAGTGAGTTTGGAAGTCGGTTATGCAAGTGGAAGGTAACACCCCTCACATCCATGGTACTCCATGGGAATCACTTGCTTGTATCAATGTGTATGGATATTGTTTATCTAGATGTTGCTTACTATCAGGAAATGAGATGAGAGAATAAGTTTTAAGTTAGTGTGCTTGCCAAGGATTTGGGCCCTTGTGCCTGCGTACCTTCATACGTGCAATGAGGAAGTCAGAGCTCCATAGTTCCGCTCATAAACGGAGTATGTGTTTGGTTGTTTTTATGAACAATGTTGACGTTCACGTGCTACTGCTCACTGGCTTATATACTCTGTCATGTGAGCATGAAGTATTTGCTTGTTTGCGGTAAAATGGATGCTCTTGGATCACACTCTAGTAGTTAAACATTACTTGCTCACACATGGAGGCTTAAGCGTTGTTCATGGTAGAACGGAAGTAACACGTCCTTATTGAAAGGTTTTGAAGAATGCATGGAGGCAAAAGATGATTTGATTTGTTGGGGTTAATTTTAGTACGGAAACAAGCATCAGACCCTTCGTTAGTTACATTCAATAGTTCAAAAACTCGGGAGTTGAGAGGACAATGTTATCCTAACTGCTCATTTTTGTCCAAAAGAGATTTGAGTTATGAAAAGAGTTTGACAAGTCTAATCATTGGAACTTAGAGGGAAACAAGTATCTAAACCTTGACTAAGTACGACCAACAATCATAATACTTGGGAGTCCAGAGGACAATGGTATCCTAACTACCTTTTTCTCCCTCATAGCACCTAGACCTAACTTGTTTGAATTATTAGATGTTTTAAGAGGGAAGTCAAGTGTCGGGTCCTCAAGCTAGGTATGGCCGACAACCCAAGTACTTGAATGTTGTATACAAGCACGCACACCTCATTTTTGCATTCCAGTTTGTTATGAAAAGGTTTTAAAAAAGATACTTGATGTTGGATTAAGTGTTTGAGTTTATTATGAAAAGGTTTGTGAAAGAATAGAAGAGAGAGATAAAATGAGATTGAGGAGGGAATGGAGAAGAGATGATAAAATGAGATTGAGAAGAGAATGAAGAGAGATAGAATAAGATGAGAAGAGAATGGAGAAGAGATGTGAATCATGGAATGGATGAGAGATACTTGACGTTGGATCAAGTACTTGCGTTGCAATGGTGTAGGTTTTATTTGGAAAACAACTTGATGTTGGATCAAGTACCTTTTGTTTCTTTTGAAATGCTTTGTTTTTATAGTTTTTTTTTTATCTTTTTAGTTAGCATGCATGATGAACTAACAAAAGCATAAACCTAAACTATTACATCTTCATGGGGTGTGGGGACACATGACCCACAATGGGGGGGGGGGGGGTGTAAGCATTACAACATGGAAAGGGAAATGGAAAGAAATTAGACAAAATACAACGCATGTAACATGCCTAAAACATACAAGTGGCATGATACTCCATACAATACAAATCAATTGAATGGATTAAAGGCAATGTAATATGTTGGATTGTACTTGAAGCTCAAACTCACATGTGGACACAAACACAAATGGGGTTAGTTAAACAATATGAACTAAATGTAATTAAAATGCTAAACAAAATGAATCATGAAATGCTATGATGAAATGATGTGATGATGTAGATATAATGATCGTGGTGAAAATAAAGGACATATTAACACATCATGTCAAATTGAAATATCATTTTCAATTTGGATTCAATAACCACAATCAAAGAGATTTATCAATTAAAATGGAACTAAAGTCAAACATGGTATGTGAAATTAATTCAATTATTTAAACCTATCTTAACATGAATTAGAAGTCAAGAATTGTAATGATTAATCACATTAAAAATTACATGGCTAAACTAATATTTTTTAGAGGATTTTCTAACTTGGTTAGTAAAACAAAACATGTTGATTTCTAAGTAAATTCTACACGACAATTAATCATGAAAATTAAACAAATGAATCAATACATTTTTATTATTTCTAAACATGGTAAAAATGATTAAAGTCAATAAAAGAAATAAAATCATGAAAATATTGGAAGAAAAATCAAATAAAATAAAATATAACGGAAAATGGGCCAAGGGGTATGCAGTCTGGAATTGGGTGTGAACAACAATCCAAGCATATGAGCCTAGGGCCAAAAGGTCCATTGAACTTGTTCTGTCCAGGGGGTGTGAATGTAATCGGGGATGATGGTTAATAAACCGAGGTTGGGCCCATGCACATGAGGCCCAACAGAAACAAAGCCAATGCAAAATTTCAGCGTGTGAATCACAAGCTAACAATGGACCACGTGGGGGAAAAGATCAAATTGAATTCAAATGTTAAAAATAAACGCACGCCGATAAAATAAACTCAGCTCATTACTTCGCCGAGAGGCCACCGCACTGGAAATCCCCTTCGGCGATGGTGGCCATCCAAAACCTAATATGAGGCCAACAATGAAATCGTCTCATCAAGCTTTATCCGAATCTCCTATCAATTCCATGGAATTCAAGCTCTAAGCCATTGACCAAAACGAATTGTCCAAGAACCCTAAGTGCAAGAACTTAAATTAAATGCTACTCCTAGAGAATCAGAGCCCAGGGATTTAGGGCTCTGATTCCTCATGCTTTCCTCTACATTTCAGTATCAAGAAATGAAGAAAAGTGAAGTTTAGGAATTTCCTTGCCGTAGGTTATGGAGGCGAAGACGACGACGAACTCTCTGCTTCTAGGTAATGAATCTGAATCTCATTCTTCTACTCTCAAACACCAAATCTTCTTCTTCTCCCTCTCTTGTCTCAATTTTCTCTTTCTATTGAGTTGTTGATATCGAATCTGTTGAATGATGATAATGTTGAGAGATTTTGATGATGATGAATGGAGAATGGTTAGAGGTTAGAGGTTATGAGAAGTTAAAGGTTGGTGAATGATGATGGTGAAGGTTGAATATGGATGATGAAGATGAAGGGAATTATGAGATTGAAGAATGTTTGGTGTAATGATTGTTTTGTGAATCGAGAGCCCTTAATGATTGGAAATGATGAGGTTTTATAAAGACTTTGTTAATTGAATGAGGCAGGTTAGGTCGGCTTGGGGAAACTTAGGGATTAGTGAAATTCAGTTGGCGTTTTTAGTTAGGGAATTGATGAATTCGATGCAATTTTGTTATGATTATGTTTCTCGTTTAGACTGTGAATCCCTAGGCTATGTTCAGTTAGGTTGAGTTGTGTTCAGTGAATGGTTATGATGTAATCAATTTCAATGAATATTTTCGTTGTGTTGCTTGGTTAAATTGTTGCTTTGGTTTTGGTTTTTTGTATTCAGTTCCTTGATTTGTGAATGTTAGCCTTTATGCATGCATTGCTCATGATTGTGATGCAAGTCCTGGTTTTGGTGAGTGAATAGCTTTCCCTTACTATTTTGCTGTGATAATAGTGTTAAGCATGTGCATTGCAACCTTCTGCATATCAGATAGATGTGGCTTCATGTGGTCCTGCAACTCTGCTTTCTCAACTTGCAGAATGGCTCTTAAGCATGGCATGATAGCAGACATTAATGTGGGCTTGTGCAGTAGGTATTCAGTTTATTGGTTCTAGCATTTGGTTTGTGGTTTGCATCATGTTATTGCTCAATGGTGACTTCATGTACATGTTGCTAGGTGGGTTTGTAGCTTATGTGCAGTAGGTACATATCCATCTGCAATTCTGATTTGGCCATGGTTCATGTAACATAATGGTTCAAGATGACATCAAGCTTGGAAACCATAAGCAACATGTGCCATTGGTAAATCAAGAGTCAACATGGGTCATGGAAAGATTAGAGATGGAATTAGGGTTAGGGTTAGGGAAATTAGGGTTTTTTTAGAATTGGGTTGACTTTGGTCAAAGTTGACAAAAAGTCAACTGTTGACCAAAGTCAACCTTTGGCCAAAGTTCATTTTTGCATTTTTCTCATAGGATGGACATGTAATGGCTTGTAATGACTATTGTATGATCATATAATGAAAGGTATTTGAATGGAATTGATTGGTTTTGAAATTGAATCTTGTATGACCATGCATGAACATGATACTTGACATGAATTGAAATGGACTAAATGATGAACATGAACATGGATTGTAATTTGGATGGAATATGACTTGTAAATGGATTGAAACTTGACATGAATGGACTTGGAAATGTATGACTTAAGATGCATTGAATTAACCATGATCATGACTTTGAATGCATTGTATGGATAAACATGACTTGGAATGCCTTGTATGGATTGAAATGGAAAATGATGAAAATAATGGAATAAATGAACTATATTAACATGAACCAATGGATACCACCCGTGAATGGACCATAGCCATATTAAGGACCAAAATGGACAATGATTATGACCTAACAAAATATCCATGGACCAAACACCAATGACATGAATTGGAGTTTTGAATAATGGCTAAATGAAATGAGACAAGACATGAGCAAGCTATGAGCATGAGGAGATAACCAGATGAAAACCCAAGAATGAAAGCTGATGAAGATGATGGGACCAAGAACTTAGACTAGGATCAATGGTCATGAACAAAGTGAATGGAATCAAAGCCACAAAGCCAACAAGAGGTTGTTAAATGCACTTTAACCAAGCAAGAGAATCAAGCACCATGAATGATGATAGATCAGTTGAAATTAGGGTTAGGAGTCCATACAAAGGGCATGAGACATAATTAGGGTTTATGGAGCCATGATCAAGTGAGAATCCCCAAATTAGGATTTTGCTTCACCAAGCAGTCACAGTTGAGCTACCAATGATGGGCATAATACACAATCATTAAGATCTACCCTCAGGTTAGGGTTTGATTGTTGAGCCACCTTAAGTTGTAGAGAAACCCTAGTTTCCACTAGGTGCAAGCACAAAGCTTGGAATCTAAGATACCTGTCCTATTATATTAGACCATGGCTAAGCAGATGAAATGAATGACCACAAGGATATGAATATGATTAAGGTTAGTGGCGTAGATGAACATTGTGAAGGGTAGGGTGAATTTTGGGGTATGATAAATGCTCATCCTTGTTTTGTGTTGTTTGATTATGGGGCAAAACATTATTTTGTGTCGATCAATGTATGAAGCATCTTGGTTTGAAAGCAATTCCCTTGTCTTCTCATATGGTGGTAATTACCGCCATGGATGACGTTGTTGAGACACCTTTGATTTATGAAAATTGTTCGCTATCGATGAATGGTAGAATTTTTCAGATTAACCTTATATGTTTACCACTTAAGAAGGTTGGTGTAGTTTTGGGGATGAATTGGATTTCTTACAATTCGGTGTTCATCGGGTGTGAAGAGAAATTAATTATCAATCAATCTAGTGAAGCTACTCCAAAGGATGTGTTGACGACTATTTTGGAAGGTACGGTTGGCATGGTTAATTTCTTATTCAAGAAGGAAAAATATGTTCTCTTGGTCCCCACCAAGGCATCAAGTGATGATCTAAAGGTTTCACAAATTCCTATAGTTTGTGAATTTATAGAAGTTTTCCCCGAGGATGTCACTTCTCTACCTCCCGAAAGGGAAGTGGAATTCTTTATTCATTTGGTACCTAGAAAGGCCATAGTATCTGTTTCTATGTATCGTATGGAACCACTCGAGTTGAGAGGATTAAATAATCAATTAGAAAAGTTGTTAACCAAGAACTTTATCTGACCTAGTGTCTCACCATGGGGAGCTCTAGTGTTACTGGTGAAGAAGAAAATGGTGATATGTGCTTGTGTATTGATTATCGCCAGTAGAATAAAGTTACCATTAAGAATAAGTATCCCCTACCTAGGATAGAAGACTGGTTAGATCAATTGAAAGCAGTCTATGTGTTATAGGTGATTGATTTATGATCGAGATATCATCAAATCTGATTTAAGAGTTTTGACATACCAAAAACCGCATTCAGAACCCGATATGGCCATTATGAGTTCCTTTTAATGCCATTTGGTGTGACGAAGGCTCCAGATGTTTTCATGGATTATATGAAGGCTCCATTTAATGCCATATAGTGATCCTTATTGACAACCTTCTTATTTATTCTCGTACTCCGCAAGAGCACGGGTAACATCTAAAGATTGTTATGTCAGTACTGCAAGAGAAGCAACTTTTTTCCAAGTTAAGTAAGTGTGAATTTTGGATGACCGAAGTTAAGTTTCTTGGTCATGTCATATCCCAGGGAGGGGTTAAAGTGGATCCTTCGAAGGTTGAAATAATTATTAATTGGGAAAGACCAAAGAATGTTTCCAAAGTAAGAAGTTTCTTAGGATTGGTAGATTACTATCAAAGGTTCATTAAAGGGTTTTCTCAGTTGGCCTTACCAATGACTCGAGTTACTCAGAAGGAGATTCCTTTTAGTTGGTATTCAAAGTGTGAACATAGTTTCATGAGTTCGAAGAACTGCTCCTGTTTTAATTATTCATGATCCTAGTAAGCCTTATGAAGTATTTTGTGATACCTCTAAGAAGGGATTATGAGGAGTGTTAATTCAGGGTAGTTAGGTTTTAGCATATGCCTCTCGTCAGTTGAAGATACATGAAGAGAATTATCCAACTCAGGATCTTGAATTAACAGATGTTGTCTTTACCTTGAAGGTGTGACGTCACTACTTATATGGAGTATTTTTTGAGATGTTTAGTGACCACAAGAGTCTGAAGTATTTGTTTGATCAGAAGGAGTTGAACACGTGTCAAAGGAGATGGATGGAATACTTAAAAGATTTTGACTTTGAGCTAAATTACCATCCAGGCAAAGCGAAAAAAGTTGCAGATGTGTTAAGTCAGAAAGATATACACAAATATGAGTTAATGATGTTAGAGTATTCCTTGTTGGAAGAGTTTCGAGATCTTAACCTTCAGTTTGCTTGTACTCAAAATGGTGTGATAATGGGAATTTTGAATGTTACTTCCACCCTAAGATAAAAAAACCAGCAAGGGAAAATGTTAGATGAGAAATTACAAGAGATGTTAAATCAACCAGGGTTCACTTTCGCTAATCATGGAATTGTTCTTTTTAACCAAAAGATTTGTGTTCCGAATGTTACTAAGTTGAAAATAAAAGTTTTGGAAGAGGCTCATAAAGGTGCATTTACCATACATCTAGGTTCATAAAAAACGTATCAAGACTTGAAGAAGGACTATTGGTGGACTAGAATGAAAAAGGATATTGCGGAGTATTGTGAATGAATACGTAGTGTGCCAACAAGTAAAGATCGAACATCAAAAGCCAGGTGGTTTGTTGCAACCCTTAGAAATTCCAGTGTGGAAATGGGATAGTATTTCAATGGATTTTGCAGTTGGGTTACCTCGTACGCAAGGTGGATATGACTCCATATGGGTTATTGTGGATCGGTTAACTAAGTCTGCACACTTTCTAGCTGTGAAAACTACTTACAAGGCAAGTCATCTTACACGGTTGTTTATTTTAGAATTTGTGAGACTGCATGGTGTCCCCACTAGTATTATATCAGATAAAGATCCAAAGTTTACTTTAAGATTTTGGAGAGCTTTTCAGTAGGCTATGTGATCAAAGTTGTGTTTGAGTACGTTTAATCATCCTTAGACAGATGGTCAGACTGAGAGAATGATACAAACCTTGAAGGATATGTTAAGAGCTTATGTTCTTGAAAGTAGAAGAAATTGGAAAGAGATCTTACCATTGATTGAATTTGCATATAATAATAGTTACCATGCGAGTATCAGAATGGCTTCTTATGAAGCTTCGTATGAGAGGAAATGCAAAACACCTTTGTGTTGGATGGAAGTTGGTGAAGAAAGGATATTAGGACCAGAGATTATTCAAGAGACTACGAAAAAGATAAGAACGATTCATGATAAAGTAAAGAAATCACAAGATCGCCAAAAGAGTTATGCAGATAACAGAAGGAGGCCATTATAATTTGAGGAATGTGATCATGTATTTCTGAAGGTTACTCCAAGATTGAGATCGAAAGGACCATTTAAGTCATGGAAGTTAAGTCTGAGATATGTAGGACCATATCAGATTATAAAAAGGATTGGGGAAATAGATCACATATTAGCCTTACCACCTTCTTTATCTGAGATGCATGATATTTTTCATGTGTCTCAAGTCCGGGAATTTATTCCTCATTCTTTTCAGCCTATTCTTCCAGATTCAGTAGAAGTAGAAGCAAACCTAACTTTTGAACCTCAACCAAGTCGTATTGTGGGAAGAGAAACTAAAGTGTTGAGAAACAAGGAGATTCCTCTTATTAAGGTTCAATGGGATGAATCACATCCGAGCGATGCTACTTGGGAGCTTGAGTCCGAGATGCGGAGAGCTTATCCTCATCGTTTCCAAGTAATCTTTAAATTCAAGGAAAAAAATTTATTTAAGGAGGGGAGTATGTAATACCTTGTGTTTCCTTAAATACTCAAATTCATATCAGTTAAGATCGACTGAGTTCCTATGTGCTCTAGAAGTTATCAGTTAGGATAAATAGAGTAACTAGTGAACTCAGATTGATTTAATTAGTATTAATGAGACTGCCCTTTTATTAATTGGTACAAAAAGGGACATTTTTCTAACATTATAATGGGTCAATTACTCTAGTAGAACAAATATTAAGTATTGTACCACTTAAGATATTTGTTACTACCACTCTCATTCATTTCTATCCACATATTTGTTTTCCTATGTTTTGTGACCACATGTTTCTACCACACATGCCTTACCAACTTTATCATGTTATGCCTCATTGTACCAATCCTTTTGCTATATATCAGTAAAAAAAGGGAAATATTAGAGAAACATATAAATAAGAACATAGGGAGAAAGAAGAGAAAAACTTGTGGTAAGAAGAAGAAATTTGGAGTAACATACAAGCTTGGAATCACCATCTATTTTCATCCTCTTTCAACAATATCATCATCTTCTTATCTATTCTTCAAGGTGGGTTCTAGTTAGAAACACTATGATTTCTAAAAATGAGGGTTTTTAGAATCATAGGATATTTGATGAATGTTCTATCTTAACTATGAGTTTTACCATGAACTTCACTTGGTTATGTTTTAAATGATTTTGTTGTGTTTCATATGTTGGATGTGGTTGTTGATGTTGTGAATATGTGTTCTTGTTCTTGAGTAAATTAGGGAATGAAGGTATGTGGTATGATGTCCCTTTGATGTGTGTAAGTGATTATATTAATGGATTGGGTTGTTAGGAATGAAACAAAAATGCAGGTTGGAGAAGTTGGATTTTTATATAAAAAAGACCTGTATAGGTAGACACATACGTGTTTAGGTCGACTTATAGAAAATTTTCTTTAGTATAGGTCGACACATAGCTTGTTTAGGTCGATCAATAGAAGTTTTTCTTTAGGTCGATCTAAGACCTTTATAGGTTGACACATTGCTTTCTTAGGTTGGCCTATTGACCTAATTCCTTAAAAAAATGAGATACACCACCGATGTGGGTTGAACCCGGGACCTCCTTGTCATGGTGTATGCCTTACTACTAGGCCAAGGCTTTGTTGTTGAATACTTGTGTAATGAATAATTAATAACCTACATTTTGATTAGGTTAGATTGTTATATAATTTGAGTTTTGTAACTCCGTTTTACACGCGGACGAATGTGTTAGAAAGATAACATCGAGGTCCATTATTCTTGTACCATCTTATATTATATTGTGTGCATTATGAATGTTGTGAATCATATTATGATGTATGCTAAACATTGTTGTTTTGTTGGATGTGAAATAACATGTTTAAAACCTTATGAAGATGAGTCGGGAAACCTAGGTTTATAACTAGGTAAATGGACTAGAAAGATAACGTAGGGTATGACGAATAACTTAGATGGTAATGCTTGTACACAATGATACCTCAGTGTGTATCATGGGTAACTAGTTGTTTAGCCATGAATGATAGGAATTATATGGAACATGTGTTGATAATGTGAATATTGGTGAATGAGGTCACCTAGTGATTGGAGAATTCAATCAAGTTTTGCGGAACTAATCACGTATTCAGATAAATTTTCCCTTGAGGGTGCACATCTCCTTTGATATGCTTATGTAAAGTAGGAATATGATGTGGCACTAATGATTCGTTCCTTAAATGGGTTTGAGTCCCAACCATGGCGGACATGGGAGAAAGGTAGATACCTAAGTGGGTTAGAGGATCATACGGTGAAAGATACCCTAAGTGGGTTAGAGGCCCATACAGGTGATGGTCGCTTGAACTGAGTTTAAGTCTCATAGAGGACCCAATATCCACTACCAAAGTCGAACCGTACGAGCATGCGTGAACCGAACTTGGTATAGACGTAGGTCCACTCGGGGATTGATGTTTCATGAATCTAAATAGTGATTTATTTGAGTTACGAGAATTCAGGTTACATGTTGCCATACATTGCGAGATTTTCCCCATTACTTGAGTCTTCTTTCCCTTGTTAACTTAAGATAGAGAATTGATTAAAAACCCTATAGAGCCGAGTGAACCCATAAGATAGGAAACCCATTGGGATTATTATCTCACCCCATATTTGTTGATTATTTTCAGGTAGTTCTGAGAAGGTGAAGGATAAGGACAATATAACTTGATGTCCTTGCTTGTTCTATGTTTATGATGGCTTTTTTCGCTGTGTATATAACTCTTTTGAGATTATTCTATAATGATCTAGTTCCTATTTTTGTTTTAGGGCACCCTTGTATATATTGTGTCATGTTTGTAGTTTCATTTTGAGCATGTAAATATGTATAATGTTTCCACTAGGCACTTATGTATTTCAGTGCTAACATTACAACTGTGTATAATATGTATTTCTAGACATGTATTATATATGGGTGTTACAATCTAGTGGAGATGGTAGTGACATATTAGTTGAATGTCCTCTAACGGTATGATAGAAAAGCGTCACAATAGCACAACCTTATGCTCAACTATGAAATCCAAGATCAACAAACAAATCTGAGTACCTCGCATCAATGTAGACATGTGACTTAACGACCCAAATAATGCATCTAACAAGTTGCTGAAGGAGAAGGGAGATCTAAAACGCAACAAAATTTAAAAAAAAATATCCTTTAGTGATCCTTACGAATGGGCATGATCAGTGATAGAATCGTTACCTCTTGTGGCGATTGTAACCTTTGATGCAGATCTACGGAGCGATCACAAACATTGAACGACGACAACACCTCTACTCAGTCCACACGAACGGATTCCTTCAATCTCAGTGCTAGCTGCTACAAATGAATGCTTTGAGTGAGAGAGAGAGAGAGAGAGAGAGAGAGAGAGAGAGAGAGAGAGAGAGAGAGAGAGAGAGAGAGAGAGAGAGAGAGAGAGAGAGAGAGAAATGAAATTGTAACTGCACAAATGCTTCTGCACAAGGGTTCTATTTATAGAACCACTTGTTTGGGCTGCAAACTAAAAAGCCCATTTAAGTGTATATGGCCCATATCTTATAATATGCCAAAATCACTTAAGCGCGTGGTACTTACCATATTTCATATTCTACTTAAGTACACTGTACCTTACGATGTTCTACAATTCACTTAAGTGCACCGTACCTTACGGTGTTCCTTAGTTACTCTATCTCTCATCAATCCTTCCTTTTGTGTGTGACCCTATAGGTTTTCGTGGCATTGTCAATTATATTAAATCACGTATTTAACATAATAAACAGTGAGCGGTATCTAGTAACACATCACTACTACCCAAGACACGAAAATGTCATGTGATCTGACAAATCCTTTTGTGATAATACTTATGTGTACAATTACCCTTTTACCCTTATGTCTATATTGAACACAAGCCATAGACCGTGTCATCCTTGTCCAATTCAATATTGGGCCCATAGAATTTATCCTGTTATGCAGGATGGGAAAATTCCATCTAGGTCACTCATGTCCCTTAGCATGATTTATGGAGTACCCATCAACTGTCTTTATGGTCATCCAGTTACGAACAATGTTTGATCAACAATAAGGCACTCGACTCTACATCTAGGGTCCACAGTGGTTTCAGGTCGAAGGGTGGTATACACCATTATCACCATGAGAATAACTTATGACACTTTGCATAACATTCTATATAGTATTCTCATAGCGGGTCAATCCAGTATAAATATTACTCTTAATATTCATACCTATGTTTAAGACTTGATAACTCCTTATCCATGATCCATGAGATGTGATCATCAGTCTATATACATAATAATCTTAATGCTTTAATGTTATCCCACTTCACAAAAAAGCTCGACTACAAATACTTTAAGAATAATGTCGTTATGTTTAATGTGATCTCATGATTAAGTCACACTTGATACATTAAACAGTCTAGTTATTCTAGGGGCTTTATTAAATAAACATAATAAAGAAAAAGCCTTTTATCATTATCAAATAATTCGATACAAGTATCAAAAATATTGGCCTCTAGGGATTACACCAACAATCTCCCACTAGCACTAGAGCCAATCAGACATACCCCTAATGCCCATAGATCTAGTATGACCATCATGCTTCTGCTGCGCAAGAGGCTTTGTCAGTGGATCAGCAATATTGTCAAGTGTAGGTACTCTGCATATTTTCACATCTCCTCTATCTATTATCTCTCAAATGAGGTGATAGCGCCTAAGTATGTGTTTGGATCGTTGGTGAGATATAGACTCCTTAGCTTGTGCGATAGCACCATTGTTATCACAATAGAGACCAATGGGATCCACAATGCTAGGAACTATGCCAAGTTCACTAATGAACTTTTTAATCCAAACAACTTCCTTTACTGCACTTGAGGCATCAATATACTCGGCCTCGGTATTAGAATCAACAACTGTATCTTGCTTTAAACTTTTCCAGCTCACAACGCCACCGTTTAAGCAAAACACATAACCAGATTGCGATCAAAAGTCATTCTTATCTGTCTGGAAGCTAGCATCGATGTATCCAATTACAGCAAGCTCTTCCTGACCTTCATATATTAAGAATGAGTTCTTAGTCCTTCTCAAATACTTAAGGATATTCTTGACAACTATCCAATGAGCATCACCGGGATCATATTGGTACCTACTCGTTGCACTTAAAGCATACAAGACATCTGGTCGAGTACATAACATGGCATACATGATAGATCCTATTGCATATGCATATGGAATCTTATTCATGCGATCCCTTTCTTCCTTAGTTGAAGGGGATTGTGTTTTTGATAGACAAATGCCATGTTGTCAAGGTATGAATCCTTTCTTGGAACCATGCATATTAAAGTGTCTCAACACTTTGTCTATGTATGTACTCTGACTTAGGTCAAGCAGTTTTTGTGATCTATCTCTATAGATTCTGATTCCTGATATATAGGCTGCTTCACCTAGGTCCTCATACAAAAGCATTTCCCCCAACCAAGACTTTACTTGTTGCAGGGTAGGGACATCGTTTCCAATGAGTAATATGTCATCTACATATAATACTAGGAAAACGATCATGCTTCCACTAACCTTCTTGTAGACACAAAGCTCATCTCCGTTCTTGATGAATCCATATTGTTTTACTGTTTCATTAAAACAAAGATTCCAGCTTCTGGAAGCCTGCTTCAATCCATAGATTGATCTTTGTAACTTACATATCTTTTGGGCTTCTTCTGGTATGTCAAATCCTTCAGGCTATGTCATGTACACATCCTCAAGAAGATTCCCATTAAGGAAAGCAGTTTTGACATCCATCTGCCATATTTCATAATCATGATATGCAGCGATAGCAAGTAAAATCCGAACAGATTTAAGCATTGCAACTGGTGAAAAGGTTTCATCATAGTCAACCCCATGAATTTGTTTATATCCTTTTGCAACCAGTCTTGCCTTATAGGTATGTACCTTACCATCCATGTCAGTCTTCTTTTTGAAGACCCACTTGCATCCTATAGGGTTAACTCCTACAGGAGGTTCTACCATGGTCCAAACTTGGTTTGTGTACATGGAATCCATTTCAGATTTCATGGCTTCTAGCCACTTCTCAGACTCGGGACCAGTTATGACCTCTTGGTAGGTCACAGGCTCATCTTAATCCATGAGTAATACATCAACTTGATCAGTTATGAGATATCCATATCTCTCAGGTACGTGATGTATCCTGCTTGACCTACGTTGGTCTTGTTCTACTTGAGCAGGCTGCTCTTCCACAACTACTTGTGTTTCCTGCTCTAATTCCTCCATAGGTGTATCAATGCTTTGTGATTCTTGAATTTCTTCAAGCTCTACTTTCCTCCCATTGATTCCTTTGGAAATAAAATCCTTTTCTAGGAAAACTCCAGTTCGAGCGACAAATACTTTGCCCTCAGAAGGATTGTAGAAGTAATACCCTCTTGTTTCTTTAGGATACCTCACAAATAAGCATTTGTCAGATTTGGGCTCAAGCTTAGTCGGAATTTGTTGTTTCACATAAACTTCGCAACCCCAAATCTTCATGTAAGACATATGTGGTTTCTTACCACTCCATATCTCATATGGTGTCTTCTTAACCTTTTTGGATGGAACACGGTTAAGTGTGTAAGCTGCTGTCAATAGTGCATGTCCCCAAAAGGAGTTTGGAAGATCGGCGTGACTCATCATGGATCGGACCATGTCTAACAAGGTTCAATTTCTTCTCTCAGATACACCATTCCATTGGGGTGTTCCAGGAGGAGTAAGTTGGGATATGATCCCACACTCTTTCAGATGGTCATCAAACTCTAGGCTTAAATACTCACCACCTCGATCTGATTGAAGAGTTTTAATATTCTTACCTAGTTGGTTTTGTACTTCATTTTTGAATTCCTTAAACTTTTCAAAGGACTCTGATTTATGTTTCATTAAATACACATAATCATATCTACTGAAATCATCAGTAAATGTGATGAAGTACTAAAAACCTCCTCTGGCTGGTATGTTCAGTGGTCCACATACATCAGTATGTATGAGAGCCAAAAGATCATTAGCTCTTTCACCTTTTCCTGTGAATGGAGACTTTGTCATCTTTCCAATTAAACAAGATCTGCATGTCTCATATGATTCATAATCAAAAGAGTCCAAAAGTCAATCTTTATGGAGTTTGGAAATGCGTTTCTCATTTATGTGGCCTAATCGACAATGCCAAAGGTAAGTTGGATTTAACTCATTAGGTTTCATCCTTTTAGTATTAATGTTATAAATAGGAATTTCAAGATCAAGGACATATAGTCCATTGTTCATTTGTGCAGTAGCATATAATATATCATTCAAATAAATTGAGCAACAATTGTTCTTTATTATAAATGAAAAACTAAACTTGTCCAAACAAGAAACGGAAATAATATTCCTGCTAATTGCAGGTACATAATAACAGTTCTCTAACTGAATTATTAAACCACTAGGTAAAGTCAATACATAAGTTTCTACGGCCAAAGCAACAACCTTTGCTCCATTGCCAACTCGTAGGTCAACTTCACCTTTTTCCAAATCTCTACTCCTTTTTAGCCCATGCACATTGGTACAAATGTGAGAACCACATCCAGTATCTAATACCCATGATGTAGAAGTAGATAAATTAATTTCAATAACAAAAATACCTGAAGTTGAAGTCTCTACTCCATTCTTCTTATCTTCCAGGTACTTTGGGCAGTTTCTCTTCCAGTGTCCGGTCTTACCGCAATGGAAGCAGGTGCCTTCCTTTGCTATGCCTCCACTAGGCTTCAAAGCAGCAATATTGGGTTTGGGTTTGGCAACTTCCTTGCCTTTCCCTTTATCACCCTGCTTGGTGGGTCTTTTGTTCTGTCTCTTTCCATTTTCGATCATCAGAATGGACTTCCCTTTTGACTTCAGATTCTGCTCAGCAGTTCTTAACATGGCTAGAAGTTCAGGAAGAGATTTGCCCATATCATTCATATTGAAATTAAGAAAAAATTGACTGAATCTATCTAGCAACGATTGCAAGATCAAATCAGTCGCAAGTTCCTTTCCGAGGGGAAAACCCAACCTCTCAAGGTTCTTCACATACCCAATCATCTTGAGCACATGGGGACCTACAAGGGCTCCCTCAGCTAACTTGCCTTGAAAAAAGGCTTTTGAAACTTCAAACCTTTCATGCCTTGCTTGCTCTTGATAGAGCATCTTCAGGTGTTCGATCATATCGAACGCTGCCATATTCTCATGTTGCTTTTGCAACTCTGAGTTCATGGTAGCTAGCATGAGGCAAGCGGTTTCATTGGCATCATCGACATGCTTCTTATAAGCATCTCTTTCCGCCTTAGGTGCAGAACTAGGAGGTTCCTCTTCAGGAACAGGTTTCTCCAAGACATACAACTTTTATCATGTTTGAGGATAATCCTCAGATTTCGGTGCCAATCCAGAAAATTTGTCCCAGACAATTTTTCCTTGTCAAGGATTGATCACAAAATGTTGTCATGGTAATCTACATGAAAATAATGAAAATATAAGTATCAATAACATATTTAATTAGGCCTTTAATTAAATATGCTCCCACTATTTTACTCAAAATAAATGACCCTCACCATTTGATTCGGAAAATCCCGTTGGAAGATTTTCTAGTGGGTCGAGATCTGCATTTCACTTTGTTTTAAGTCCGCGTAGGCGGATTACACAAAACTAGGTTATTTAGGTAGGAACTCCTTCCAATTGTATCTAATACAACTCTCGAATACTTTAGTTGGGTGAATAACTCCTTATTCCAATCCATCACATGGATCATTTCTAACTCTTGCTTCTAAACATATATAATCTTATTATAATTTGTTTAGTTAAGTTTGACCCATTGTTTTAGCAATTGGATATTACAATTATCCCATCGCACCTTACTAATATAGAACATGCACCTCGCGTAGACGAAACCTACATTATCCGATACTAGTCTTGATGAGTGCTAAAATTTGGAAAGCATAAACTTAATATTTAATTTGAGGGAATTTGAAATTATTCTGATCTCACCGGCTTATTTATCATATAAATCATCTCTCACATGCATCAACATACATTCACATGCATCAACATACATAATGAAACAATTATGGCCCCTAGCGCAATTGTTCTCCCAAGCCAATGGGAGAACCTAAGCTAACCTAATAACAATCTAAACTTCTCCAAGCAAGATCTTCAAGGTTGTCCTCCTTTGATATTGTATTCTTCTCTTTCTTCATAACATTACATTATATAAAAGAAACTCGTTTTACATACGAGGGAGTGAGATGAGAAAAGAAGTTACATTAAGAGATTAAAAGAGAGGCACGACACACAGGTCATATTTTAAAATCCCAAAACAAAATAAAGGAAAACAAAGGCCATAACCGATCACCACAAGACAATAATAATAAACACATTATTATTATTAATTTAAATTCTATTAATTAATTAAAACCAAATTAAATTTCGGCGACCGATCACACTACGCAGAGTTAGCCGGGGGTTCCGCTGCCCGGTCAGCGGACGGTAGTTCCGCTGACCGTTCAGCGGATGGGGGTCAAGGGGGCAGCGCCCCCTACGGGGGTTCCACTGTCTTTTAATCGTATGAATACAGAAAATAAACAGCTATCAGATACATGGTTTCGTAAGTGGCTCTGATACCACTGAAGGAGAAGGGCGATCCAAAACGCAGCGGAACTTAAAAAAAATTCTCCTTTAGTGATCCTTACAAATGGACATGATCAGTGATAGAACCGTTACCTCTTGTAGCGATTGTAACCTTTGATGCAGATCTACGGAGCGATCACGAACGTTGAACGATGACAACGCCTCTACTCAGTCCACACGAACGGATTCCTTCAATCTCAGTGCTAGCTGCTACGAATGAAGGCTTTGAGTGAGAGAGAGAGAGAGAAAAACGAAATTGCAACTGCACAAATGCTTCTGCACAAGGGTTCTATTTATAGAACCACTTGTATGGGCTGCAAGCTAAAAAGCCCACTTAAGTGTATGTGACCCATATCTTATAATATGCCAAAATTAATTAAGCGCATGATACCTTACCATATTTCGTATTCTACTTAAGTAAACCGTACCTTACGATGTTCTACAATTCACTTAAGTGCACCGTACCTTACGGTGTTCCTTAGTTACTCTATCTCTCATCAATCCGTCCTTTTGTGTGTGACCCTGTAGGTTTTTGCGGCATTGACAATTATATTAAATCACGTATTTAACATAATAAACAGTGAGCGGTATCTAGCAACACATCACTACTACCCAAGACACGAAAATGTCATGTGATATGACAAATCCTTTTGTGATAATACTTATGTGTGCAATTACCCTTTTACCCTTATGTCTATATTGAACACAAGGCATAAATCGTGTCATCCTTGTTCAGTTCAATATTGGGCCCATAGACATTTATCCTGTTACGCAAGATGGGCAAATTCCATCTAGGTCACTCATGTCCCTTAGCATGCTTCGTGGAGTACCCATCAACTGTCTTTATGGTCATCCAGTTACGGACAATGTTTGATCAACAATAAGGCACTCGACTCTACATCTAGGGTCCATAGTGGTTTTAGGTCGAAGGGTGGTATACACCATTATCACCATGAGAATAACTTATGACAATTTGCATAACATTCTATATAGTATTCTCATAGAGGGTCAATCTAGTATAAATATTACTCTTAATATTCATACCTATGTTTAAGACTTGATAACTCCTTATCCATGATCCATGAGATGTGATCATCAGTCTATATACATAATTGTCTTAATGCTTTAATGTTATTCGATACTTTAAGAATAATGTTCTTATGTTGAATGTGATCTCATGATTAAGTGACACTTGATACATTAAACGAACTAGCTATTATAGGGACTTTATTAAACAAACATAGTAAAGAAAAGCCTTTTATTATTAATAAATAATTCGATACAAGTACAAAAAATATTGGCCTCTAGGGCTTACACCAACAGTTGCAACATATATACCATGGCGGCCACCTCATACATAAAATTCTCCACCAATGAAGAATAAGTCTCCTTGAGTCAAGAGAGACGAGAATGAACACCATTGTTAAACTTAAACTCCTCTAATAGCATATCTCGTGTACCCCCCAGTATGTCTCATTAATCACAATAGCAATCTCTGAGCTTGTCCGTAAAGGGGTGAAAATGTTACCTTCTAGTAGGATATAAAATAGGCTGGAGACATCATCCATGATAATCGTCATTTCACCAAATGAAAGATGAAATTAAAATGTCTCCTTATGCCTTCGCTCAACAAAAGTAGATAACAGTGAAGTGTCAAGCATTGTGAGCAAATAATCCACCACCGAAAGTAGGCCAACATCATCTACAAGTGTCCTAAACTCCTTTGGCATCTCTATTGCCTAGAATTTCTTCAGAGCTTCTAACCATGATTGTGGGGGACCTTCAATGGGTCGTGGTCACGAAACAATTATGCCACAAACCATCAATTATTACTAATTAATCCTTAATATGTATAATAAACTTAAATTAAAATATTTTTACCTCTCCTTACCATATTCTAAATGCAATATGATCAACATACCCAATCAACAATGTAGGGTCGAAGGGCCATCTAGGGAAACCTTCATTTGTGGCACCATAACAGTTGTCACATGTCTCACTCTGATTAGACACCTCTGTATCAACTTCTCGCTCAAAATAATCAATCACAACAACCCCAACCTCCTTATCGCCACTTATGGAGCGACTAACTCTGCCTCTTTTACTGCAAAGAATATGTAGTATGTGAGGCTCTTTGATCCTCATGAAGTGAGAATCAGTGGGAGCTAATATACCGACTATAATGCGCAAATGGCAGTTTCATCATCTCCTCCCTCTCTGTCAGAGCACTTGCAATATTTCTAACAGATATGTCGTTCAATCTTCGTAAGATGCTACCATTTATTCCTCTTGTTCTCACTAAAAAAAAATAAAAAATAAAAAAAAATAAAAAAAATAAAAAATAAAAGCCTACCACATTTAAAAAAATTTTGGTGTACCAGAATTTGTAAATATCTGATTGCATATGAGTATTCATTAATTTTTTTAAAATGTTGGTACAAGGCATATGAATTCTACTAGACATTTAAAAATAATCGGTATAACCTATGAATTTATACATGAAATTTTGAAAAATACTGCAAAGCATAAGAATTTGGTAATGGTCTTTCTAAAATCCAATATAAATGCATGCATGTATATTGATTAATTTCATGAGTGTGTTAAAAAGTACGATAAAAACTTATCTAACACAAAATATGCTTACTTATAAATATTTGATAAACTCTTCGAAAATCCAAAATCTTATTATATGTTTTCAAAATTACGATATAATTAATTTTATTGGGAAAATCTCAAGTCTCGGATTGGTAGAGACATACCGTCTTGAAAAAGTTTATATATAATGTCACATTTAACCTTATAAGTCAATTTTGTAAGCATAAGTTAAGTCAAACTTTAATATGATATCAAAGTCTATCGATCGGATTATAGACTATCCACCGTTTATATCCACACACCAAATTCAAAAGAGTATTGGATATAAGGGGATGTAATGAGAATATCCTAAGTCTCATATTTGTTAGATATAAAATCTCGAAAGATTTCATATAGGAAGACACCATTTATATTACAAATTTATTTTATAAGGATGAATTATATCAAATTTTAATAAATTTTAAGTTTACAATTTTTTCAAAGAATATTTTAATCAAATCATTTAATGTGCATCACTGTGAGTGGTGTGAGGTTTAATCTGGGATGCAAGGTTGAAATCGTTAAATTTAAGGATGATAGTTTCTATTACCAGGCCTTCTATCTGTTTCACTCTATACATCACTTGTTGTTCAATAAATGATACATCACATTTTATATATTCCGATTTGGTGTTGCACTATGTTATGATAGAGTTGTCTCAAGATTTTAGAACTCTTGTGTAGATTATTTGTTGTTTAATTATGATAAAATAAATAAAGATTTTATTAAATTACAATTTAACTGTAATAATATTTAACAACTGTAAAAAATTTGAACAAGTATATTCCTTAAAAACTTTTGACCAGCCAAATATGTTTGTCTTCACATGTTTTTTATATGTCAATATTTCCCCTTTTACAATACTTTGAACATAATACTTTAACTTTATTAGTTTTTTTTTTACCGAACACCGGTTGTTTATGTTTGAGTTTGCTTGTTGATTTAGAACCAAACTTGCTATTATTGTTATATACTTATGTTTAAGTGCTCTTAGCTAATTATGAAATATAATTTATCACCCATTTTGGTTGATATTCTTTCCCTTTCAAAAAAAGCCGTATTTATATATAATTGATGATAAGAGTAACCTTTTCTTTGTCAATAGTGGTTATAATGTTGGAAACTGTGTTTGATCTATTCATGAATATGAACCAAAAATCTTTATCAATTGTGGGCTGCTTTAATGCATGGCCACGTGCTGTTAGTTTAAAAAACTTTGTCGTTTAAGTCTTTTACTTAATCTTCTTCTTTCCATTTTGATGTTGATACTAAGCAAAATGACATGAAATGTTACCATCAACAAAAAGATGAATGAATGAAACTATTGTATATGTGAGATGCATTAGAAAACACTATGAAAATGTACTCTTTTCTGGTTTAAGATAGGCTTAACATCACTCTCATCAGTTTCTAGTCAAATTTTCATCATTTTTAAGTTTGAATGGAAAGTAACCATAATTGTATAATATATGTTACAAACAAAAAAAGTGTTTAGTAGTGCCTCAAATGAATTAGACTTTTCAAAACTCTATGAGATTAATGAGTTTTTAATCTTATCATAGACTATATAGATCACTATGAAATCAAATTCATAATTATACTTAGAAGAGTTTAGTTTGTCTCATAGTGTTGCATTTGTCACATTTCATAATCTAAAGCATGCATAAGCTTAGATTCTTTTGGCCTAAAAGCATGATGCTTTTGTATTGGATGATATTTCAAGTCTTTAACTAACGACACGTCGTAGAATTTTACATGGCTATTTTAAGTTGTTTTTTCTCTAGATTTGTGTATGGATCTTTAGAAGATTACATTTAAAGTTGAACAATAAGCACAGGCATGAATATGTTAGAATCGATTTATTTAAGCTTATCTATATACATAAATATTTGTAAGATTATTTAAAAGAATTTATACAGATAATGGATGTATCATAGGCATGATACTTTATACACTTGCGACTTTTAGTGGTAGAACAATTTTGAATAACTATTAAATATTATTAATATTGAAATTGTTTCGTATTTTTCATATGAATTTGCTTCCACAAAGATTTTGTTAGGACTAGATAATTGATCAGGATTGTATAATAGATGTATCATAGGCATGATACTTCATAAACTTGTGACTTTAAGTAGTGGTAGAACAATTTTAGAATAACAATGTTAAATAATATTACAATATTGAAATTGTTTTTTATTTTTCATATGAATTTGCTTCACAAAGTTTTTTTTAGGGCTGGATAATCGACCATGTAGAGTCGGTATCGGAATCAGAATTTAAATTTGACGTAAATTATTCAAATCAATGAAATTTTAATTTTTGATATATTTAATTAAATTCATTTGATGTATAAATCGGATGAGTTTGATAAAAGTCATAAAATATAAAAGTCAGAGACATTTATTTGTTTTATAAAAATTATCAAAATTTTAGAATAATTTATAGAAAAATTATCTTTTATTGTTGAAAAAAATATTACTATGTGATATTACTTCCGATATCAATTAACCTTAATTTTGTCACTATCATACTTTAAGTTAGAAGCTAAATAATATTTAAAAATTTATATTGCATATCTTATCTTGTGTTCTTATGATTATAAAATGTGACAATTAGATTCTAAAAATGATAATAATCTAACAATAAGAATTCTATTTTTAAATAATAATTTTGAAATTTTCAAAGATTAATTTTTAAAATAATAACTCATTGTATTTTAAAATTGAAAAATATGATGAAAATTTCAAATCATTTTAAAGATTATTTTTTAAAATAATATGATAAATAATTTAAAGATTTTTTTATCAAATTATTCATCATACAATTAGTATTTTAAATTATCATATCTAAATAATAAAGATCAAAGTAATATGTTGGATATTAGTTATCGCTTACTCTACTCATTTTTATGTTTTGTAATTGAGAAATTCAAACTCAAACACAAATTCAATCAATGCGATTATTTTTCATAAAATTTGGGATGGATTCAAGTGAATATCTTATAACTTTGTTGACATGCCCAAAATCAATATATACAAAATATTATAACTTGTCCTTACAAATCCAATTTGTAAGGTGATGAGTGTGACTTTGTATAAAAAATTTCAACGCTCTATCTCATTTCCATCACTCTTTTTGAATTTGATGTGTAAATATAAATGGTGGACAATCCATAGTTTGATTGATAGATTCTAATAACATATTAGACTTTGACTTATTCATCCTTATAAAACTGATTGGTAAGATGATGAGTGTCACTCTAGATAAACTCTTTAAATGTTGTATCTCACGCTCAATGCTCTTTTAAAGTTGGATGTGTGAATATAAACGTTGGCCAACCTATGATTTGTCGATAAACTATACTACATTAAAATTTAATATAATTTATTCTTACGAAATTGATTTATAAAATAAAAAGCATCACTATGTAAAAATTGTTTCATTGATCTCTGTCTAATTGATGATAATGATTTATTGTTGGAACAAGCAACCACAAGATTGGGTGAAACAAATGTTGATAAATTTTGGATGGATGGAGAGAGAGAGAGAGAGAGAGAGAGAGAGAGAGAGAGAGGAGAGAGAGAGAGAGAGAGAGAGAGAGAGAGAGAGAGAGAGAGAGAGAATAGAGAGAGAGAGAGAGGAGAGAGAGAGAGAATAGAGAGAGAGAGAGAGAAGAGAGAGGAGAGAGAGAGAGAGAGGAGAGAGAGGAGAGAGAGAGAGAGAGAGAGAGAGAGAGAGAGAGTATTGAGGCTGAGATGCTATACTTTTATTAACCAGGGCGAGAGTGTACCCTAAACACTTATATAGGAGTTACAAATTAATTGGGATATAATTTGACCAAGTACAATAACAGAAAATATAAAAACTCAGGCTTGTAACCGGTTACACATGATACTAATTAATCTAGAAATTAATTCAGCTTCAGTGGTAACCGATTACACCAAATCCTGTAACTGGTTACGCCTATGAAAACTTGACTTTTTGCTACTGGAATGCATATCAAACCTTGTTGTAAGTAGTTACCAATCCATGGTAACCGGTTATAGCACTTGAATTACTACAAAAACTTCAATATACCACCTTAATTCAAGTGTTGCAACTCTACCATGCCCATGCTCATCTTCAACCTCTTGAACACATCATTTGTGACTCCCTTAGTCAACAAATCACCTTGGTCATCACTTCAGCAATATCCCAATCATAAACTTCTTTCACTAACAAGTTCCCTCAAATAGGAAAACCTCATCTCTATGTGCTTGCTCTTCCCATGTGCAATTGAGTTTTTAGCAATATTAATCGCAGAAATATTGTTAGTTAAGAGTGTGACAAACTCACCCTCACTGCTACTCAGCTTCTCCAATAGATTGATAAGCCATACAGCTTGGCACACACATAACAAAGAGGAAATGTACTCGACTTCACAAGATGAGAGTGTAACTACCAGTTCCTTCTTCGAACACCATGAGATTGGTGTCGCACTGACCATAAAGATGTATCTAACTGTAGACTTTTGATTATCTTTTCCTATGCACCAGTTAATATTGGTAAAATCGAGCAAATTATATTTTCTGCCCATATCCGTTGTGGAAAAGAGAATTCCGCAACCAACATAACCTTTGACATAGCGTAGGATTCTCTTGACTGCTGTCAAGTGAGACACCTTTGGTCTCGCCATGAATCTGCTCACAATACCGAAACTAAATGCCAAGTCTGGTCGCGTAATGCACAATTAACGCACGGATCCAATCAACCTCTTATATTGAGTTGGATCAACATCTTGCTCATCCTCATTCTTAGACAACTGCAGTCTTGGCTCAGCTGGAGAAATGGAAGCATTATAATATTCCATTTCACACTTTTTAAATATCTCAAGAGCATATCTCCTTTGATGCATGAGCAATCCCATTTTGGACTTGTGGAACTCAATGCCAAGAAAATAAGTCATGAGACCAAGGTCCGTTATCTTAAATTCTTCCATAAGTTCACTCTTGAACTTTCAAATGCACTCACCTTTGCTGCTCGTGATCAATAAATCATCCACATATATACAAAGAATGATTTCTCCTTCACTCGCATCCGTCTTTCACATATACTCTATGCTCCGATACTCATTTCTTGAAGCTAATATCCTTTAGGAAACCATCAATTCTTTTATACCAAGCTCTTGGAGCTTGCTTCAAACCATATAGCATTTTCTTCAACTTATAGAATTTCAGCTCTTGGTCGTTCACAACAAAACTAGGGGGCTATCCTACATATACCTCCTCTTCAAGTGGTCCAGTCAAAAATGAAGATTTGACATCCATTTGATAAATGGGACAATTGTGGTTATTCGCAATACCAACTACAAGCCTAATGGTTTCGATCCTAGCAACCGGTGAAAATACCCCCTCAAAGTCTATGCCTTCTCTTTACAAAAATCCCTTATCCACCAATCGAGTCCTATGCTTTATTATCTCACCCATGGGATTTTCCTTCAATTTGAACATCCACTTCACACCAATTGGCTTTTTTCCTTTTGGTAGATCAACTAACTCTAAAGTATTGTTCTTCTCAATGGATTCCAACTCCTCTTTCATAGCACAAATCCACTTTGGATCACTTAAGGCATCTTCCATATTAACGGGTTCAAATTTGTCCATAAGTGCAAAATGGACGAAATCACCATCATCATTGACTTCATTGTCACATAACAACTCATAATCTTGGAGTCTTTGAGGCAAACCCCTTTTCCTTGTTGACCTTCTGGCATTTTCTTCATTTCGGGCTTCGACGACGTGATGTTCTGTCCTCCCTCCTTCCTTAGAATCTGGAATTTCGAATATGTAACTAATTACACCATTCTGGTAACCGGTTACAGCCTGCGCGTAACCGGTTACAATCTGCTGTTGACCGGTTACACCCTATTGCACATGCTTCATTTTATCGATTACTATGTCCCGATTGATCATGCTCCTCTTATTTACAGCCACAAACAAATTGTAACCACCGGTAGAGTGATATCCAACAAGTATCATCACCTCTCCCTTGTCATCCAACTTCTTTCTAAGTTGAACCAAAACATGTCGGTATGCAATGGAACCAAAAACTCTCAAATGGTTCGAATTTGGCTTGAACCCCAACCATGATTCCTCCGGTGTTAAATATTCCAGCTTCTTTGTTGGGAACCTATTCAACAAATAGGCAACTGTGGATACCCCTTCTCCCCATAGCTCATTCGACAAGTTCTTCCCCTTTAACATTCTTCTTACCATGTTCATGATCGATCGATTCTTCCTTTCACCCACACCATTTTTTTGTGGTGTATAGGGTGTTACTACCTCATGTACAATCCCTTCTTGATCACAAAAACTTCCAAAGTCATTTGAGACATATTCGCCTCCACCATCCGTTTTGAACACTTTGAGCTTGTGACCACTTTGCCTCTCAACCATGGACTTAAACTTCTTAAACACTTTGAATATATCATCTTTTATCTGGATTAGGTATGTCTATAGTTTTCTACTATGATCATCAATAAATGTAAAAAAGTATCTATTACCACCAATGGAATCTACTTGCATCGGTCCACACACATCCGAATACACCACCTCAAGGTGATTGTTGGTTCTCCAGTCTGCATCATTGTTGAGTTTTCCTTTATGTTGCTTAGCTTGCACATATTCTTCACAAATTTCAGCCGGCATGTTGATAGATGGTAGCCCCTTACCGTTTTGGTCCTTTGCAGATATTTGAGATCTCTAAAATTGAGATGCCTAAGACGATATTGCCATATCCACTCTTCACGACTTGATGTAATAGTAAGACATCTATGCTCCTTAACCTTCAACTTATCCTTGAAGGTTCTATTGACAACCATAGGCGCTTTAAGGACCAAAATTCCTTTCCATCCAAAAACGAGCATCCCCTTGTTTTCCATGTGAAACATGTAACCCTTCTCAAGTAATTGGCCAATACTTAGAAGGTTACATTTGATTCCCGGAATATACAAGACATCTTTAATCAAGGAATGTCCACTATCGCTCCTCATGATCAAAACATCATCGATACCATCGCCCATTAGAGTGGTGTCATCCGTAAACTTTACTTTGTCCTTCATGGCACAATTGATTTTGATAAACCAATCCTTTCTTTCCGTCATATGAGTTGAATAACCCGAGTTAAAATACCACTTCTCACTGCATTGAACTCCTTTCATATTCATCATGGCGTCTTCCTCTTCATGCAATCGGTCAATCGTATCACTCAACCCACCACAACTTAATTTTCAGCATTCTTTGAGACGTTGCAACTACTGACCAATAGTTGTTTGCTGCTACAATTTGCTTTTGTGATCATGACCAAGAGTGTATTTTCTTCATCAAACTCTTGTCTTGTAACCTTGGTTTCATCCCCTTGAGATTCCTTCTTATTCGCACTACATTCTTTTGCAAAATGATCGAACCGTTGACACTTGTAGCACTGCTCTTTGCTCTTGCCAAACCTCTTCCTTTCACCTCTAAAGTTGCCTTGACCATCATGTTTGTTGTAACTACTCTCACTCCTTTGACAAGTCGAATTCTTTGAATTTTGAGATTCTTTTCCACCAAAATTCTGAAAATTCCCTTTGTTCTTCATGGACCATTTACCTTTCGATCTCTTGTCCTTCTCATTGAACGAGCTTGCAAAGTGATCTCCACCTCTGCCTTATCGTTATTCCACTTCTCCATCCTTTGTAGTTCCTCTTTGCTCATCGTCGCAAGATCCTTCGACTCCTCAATCGCCACAACTATGTTGTCGAATCTTGGTGTTAAAGAACATAAGATTTTAGCGACAACATACTACTATGTAATGGTTTCTCCACATGTCTTCACTTGGTTCACCAGCCAAGTGATTCTCGTTGTGAAATAGTTGATTGTCTCCCTTTCCTCCATTTGAATCAATTTGAGTTGACGTTTGTGAGTTTGTAACGTCACCACCTTCTCCTTGTCAACCCCTGCATAAGCTCTCTCTAAGATCTCCCATGCTTGCTTCGACGATTCACAATCACCAACTTTCTCAAAGTTGTCCCGATCAACATATTGATGACTCAAGAACAACACTTTGTAATCCTTCCTCTTCTCTTCTTCACGCGTTGCTTGTTGCACTTTAGCTTCATTATGAGCAAGATGAGTAACACCATTCTTGATCACCTCACGAACATTTTGGTAGCGAAACAACACCTTCATTTGCTTGCACCATTTGTCGTAGTTCTTCGCATCAAGAATGGATAAATGTGTAGGGATTCTTTCATTGAAAACCGTATTCATATTGCACACTAGGTGTTTGTGGATCTGAACCAGACTCTTGATGCCAAATGTTGGAACAAGTAACCGCGAGAATGGTGAAACAAAGATTGATAAATTTTGGATGTGGAGAGTGAAAGTGGAGAATTATGAAAGAGAGAATATTGAGGGTGAGATGTTATATTTTCATTAACAAGGGTGGGAGTGCACCCTAAACACTTATATATGAATTACAAATCAATTAGGATACAATTTAACCAAATACAATAACAAAAACAGAAATGATATCCTTACATTTTTTATACACCTACACCGTATAAACATAATGGTCATTTTGTAATTCATTAGTTTAATAGGGGTAAGTTGGTCTTTGCACTTTAGATTTTAGGGTAACTCAAAACAACACACATCACTGTACACTAAATGGTGAAGTTGTCTCAAAAACCAGCTGCGCTCTCCATATCCATATCCATCTTGTCACCGCGCGCCGCGTTTCTGTCTCTGTCTCCGTCACCGCCGCGTCTCCGTTTCCGTCACCATCTTCGTCACCGCCGCTGGTTTCCATCTCCATCTCCGTCATCGCCACCGCGTCCTTCCGTCACCATCTCCGTCACCGCCGCTGGTTTCCGTCTTCATCATCTCCGTCTCAAGGTTAGATGGTTACACTTCCACCATATTAACACTGGAAATTTAGGGTTAACGCCTTTTAGGATGACCTTTACAGTGGAACCAGAAGCATGTACAAGATTCCTTTGAAATTTAGGGTTTAGGTTGAGTGATTTATGTGTTTCTTTGGTTTTTAATTCCATGGTTGTAGTACTGATTATGTGTTTTTTGGGTTTTGTTTTGTTATTAGGTGATTTCTTGCCGAAACTATGTCATCATCAAAGAATGGCGACGAAACTGAAGTAAGTAATAGGCATAAGTTTAAACTTTTATTTGTTTACATATTGTAGTTGGTTTGCACGGTTGGTTAATCAAGTTTTTTCATGAACTTAAGGTGCGAATGAGGCATAGCTGTATCCCGGTGAATTTAAGCAGCATCAATGAAAAGTTAACAAAAACTCAACGTGCTCACATCGAATGCACCCCATTCAAATGGGCGATGGGTATTTCTAACAACTTCTCAATCTCAGGTGGTTTATTATGGGAGTTGGTAAGTAGATGGGATGTACGTAGTAGGGGATTTAGGGTTAGGGATAGAATAGTTCCCTTCACTCCAGTTGATGTTTCTTTTGCTCTTGGATTGTCAATTGTTGGTAAGTCTCTAGTAGTAGAAGAAGATCAACAATGTGAAACATTAGATCTATTTAAAGGGGCTGATATAACCATTAACAATAGCCGCAAACAACTTCGTTACCATAAGAAAAAATTAGTTAATTTTGTTAGACTTTACATATTACTTGCATTTGCGGAGTTTTACTTTCCCAAAACAGGGAATAAGGTATTTACGGGATTTGTTAAGCAATTGGATGATTTGGATTCCCTTGATGCTCATAGTTGGGGCATTGCTGTTTATAACTTTGTGGTTTCTAGTTTATGTGAGTCTTCAGTTGTGTTGAAGGAGGGAAAAAACAAGGCACAAAGACATTTAAACGGGTGTGCTGCCATATTGCAGGTAAATATATTATACTACTTTATAGTTCCATCTTGTATTTTGAAACTTTGAAACTTTTCAATTTAGAAATTTACAAAGTCCTAATATTTGTTACAGATTTGGGCATTCAACCACTTATATTTGGGGAAAGCACTAACTGTTTCTAGGTTTAGTTTTCCACGTGTATTGAATTGGCCGGTTATAAGTATGCAGAAGAAAAATATTGAAAAAGCATTTGAAAAAAATATGGTAAGATTTTGTGTGTTTGAATTGAGAAAATTATTTTTTCTATTGTTGTGTGTTGATTGACTTCTATTTTGTTAGATAATTGATAGAGTGGTTGCAACAGAAGAAGAGCTGAAATATGACATAGTCAATGCTGCTCTGTTTGAACAAGAACAACAGTTTGTGGATGTTATTAATTATCATAGATTGGTGGCTGAGAATAAAGATTTTAAAGAGAGGATAGCAGTTCTTGAGTATGAAGTGAGGATGATGAAAGAGGCGAGAGTTAACACTCCGGTTGAGGAGGAGGTTGTTCAAGATGATCGACAACTTGTGAACTTTATCACTGAAGATGAAGTAGGAACTTTGGCTGGAGATGTTGGACATAACACTCCATTTAATGATGATGTCAATGTTGCGGAAAATCAATCAAAGTCTAAATCCAACATGGCTACAAGAATGAGGAAGAAACCAAGGAAGCGTGGAAAAAGAACCAAACTTAATTTGTAAATCATTAGTGTTGTAGTGTAGAATTTGTGTAATATGTATTGCAGAACTTGTACCAATTATGATGTGTTGTAGTACAATGTTGATAATTTGTGGTTGTATTTTGTTTATGTGCACAATGTCCTGATTATGTTATCGTTCATTTTATGGTTAATGTGTTGAGAATGTGTTGAGTATGTTATGGTTCATTATGTTGTTAATGTGTTATAGTGAATATTGTTCCATCAATGTATTAACCAACTTCATGAAAGGTATTAACCAGGTATGGGACTTCAATTTCCCTTGTTTTAAAGTCTTAAACTTTTGTTAACCAACTTCATGAAATGTATTAACCAAGTCTGATTTGACAATTTCCCTTGTCCTGAAGTCTGGAACTGCATTAACCAACTTCATGAACGGTATTAACCAGGTCTGGGACTGCAATTTCCCTTGTTTTAAAGTCTTGAACTTTCGTAAACCAACTTCATGAAATGTATTAACCAAGTCTGAAAATGAAATTTCAATTGTTTTAAAGTCTAGAAGTGCATCAACCGAAGTTAAACTTCCATTAACCAACTTCGTGAAATGTATTAACCAAGTCTGGGACTGCAATTTCCATTGTTTTGAAGTCTGGGACTGAAATTTCCATTGTTTTGAAGTCTGGCACTGTGTTAACCGAAATTAAACTTCCATTAACCAACTTTGTGCAATTTATTAACCAAGTATGGGACTGCAATTTCTCTTATTTTAAAGTCTGGCACTGCACTAACCAAAGTTAAACTTCCATTAACCAACTTAGTGCAATGTATTAACCAAGTCTGGGACTGCAATTTCTCTTATTTTAAAGTCTGGCACTGCACTAACCGAAGTTAAACTTCCATTAACCAACTTCGTGCAGTGTATTAACCAAGTCTGGGACTGCAATTGCATTAATAAAATATTTTATATATAATATACACCAACAAAGTTCAGTACAATTTGGATTATGACAAAAGTCAATTTACAATATTGCACCATTTACAATTTGGATTAATACAAATTTCAATTTACAATCTTTCAACATCCCACCCGAATATTCCACATGAATAACCTGCACCACCAAATATAACTATTGTTAGTGCATGTAATTTTTTGAACTAGATTAAAAAAAATGTTTGAACGTCATACCATTATGTCAAAAACCAAAAATCCCAAAATCAATACTGCACCATGTAGCTTTGTTAGTATAGATATGTGACAGTCTCCCCAAAATACACATGCCACTAGTTAATAACCAAAAATCCCAAAATCATCATAAATTTGTACAAACTTGAGATGAACCCGTCAAGGTTGTTTCACATGTTGTCAAAAGATCCATGAATGACATACAATTTCCAACCTGTACAATAACATACAAAAATCTAAAATATGATGTACGTAAAATCAAATACATAATAAATTAGTAGTTTAATGAGTACAATTAATTTATCCTCAACATCTACATATGTTTTCCGCAACTCGTACATACGAATCTCTCAAATGGTACATGTGAATTCAAACATTATTTAATACAATCTTATAATGTACACAAACCGCAATACTCGAATCTAAGTAATGCTCTCCATTAACAACCTCAAGAGATGATTCTACACAAATATTACTTCCAAACTAATTTTCCACCATTCCAATATTGCACTCCTACACATTTAAGAAACAAAATGTTAGATTCTACACACACACACACACACACACACACACATATATATATATATATATATATATATATATATATATATATATATATATATATATATATATATATATATATATACACACACATTTAAGATATCATTTATTAACGAAAGTAGACATACTGTAGTAAGCTCAGTGTGATCACTTTTTTTTGTTCGTTTCCTTGACCTCTTGGCGATCGTTTCGGCGACAGATGTTTTCCTTTTAGATGGAGGACGACCTTTACGCTTGACATGTTTTGGACTGCGAATTATATTACTATTGATTGGATTAAAACCATCATTTAGATTTTCTTCAATAAGGGAACTATCCTTTGTGGACATATTAGAGCTAAACAAACGTAATGTCTCATGGAGGTCTTCGGTAGTCTCTTCTGACTCAGCTGCTACTTCAGCAACCTCATAAAAATGCTTGCATAATTTGTCAAACCTGTCCATTTGTGGCTTCAACTCTGTTACACCATAACTAGTCTTGATATATGAATGCTTCCTTTTAATGTTTTTCTTCCATCTCGTTAAAACATACTTCTCTGGAAGACTTACAATCCTCTCCTGACTACACACGGATAACACATGCCGACACACAATACCTCTAAACTCAAATAATGAGCATTCACATTTGAAATCGTGGTTTTCCTTATTAAGCACAACTTTTAAGACTCGCTCTTTGCGTATGTCTCCAACTAATATCTCCTCCAACACATGATACGTAGCAAAGCAATCTTCCATGCTATTTAATGAGGCAGAACAATTCATTTTAGATCTGAATTCCACTTGAATTTCCTTGAATTTGGCATTCGTAAACTCACTTTGGAATTGCTTCTCAATGGATGAGTTTGACCCACATGGAATTGTTGTATCCATCGAATTAAAATCAGCTTCAAATTCCTTTTCTGCCCGACTTCTAAGAGCATTATCATATTGTTTCACGAACTGATTTAGACTTATTGTAGAATTGATATATCCATCAAAGAAAGCATGTATGCTCTCACTACGTTGCGTAGTTGACATACCAGCCCAAAAATAGACCCTTAGCAAAGTTGGTGCCCACCTATGACGCTCAATATATAACCCACCCAACCAATCATTTTCTTGGAGATCAAACTTTTCTATGAACGAACACCATTTTTTTTCAAAACTAGCTGTTGTAAATGTATCATAGACGGCTTCTTTCATTGCATACTTGATCCTTTTGTATTCACCATATCCACTTAGCTTTTCTGGAATTTTTTTCATTATATGCCATAAACACCACCTATGACGAGTTGTAGGGAAGACTAACTCAATAGCATTTTTCATAGCCTTACATTGATCGGTCACAATACCCAAAGGTGCTTTTTCTAGCATACAACGAAGCCATGACTTAAATAACCACACAAAAGAATTCGTGTCTTCACCTGAAAGTAATCCACAACCAAGTAATGTTGATTGACCATGGTGATTCACACCAACGAATGCAGCAAAAGGCATGTCATATTTGTTAGTCAAGTATGTTGTGTCAAAAGTTACAACATCTCCAAAATATTCGTAAGCGGCTCTACTTCTTGCATCAGCCCAAAATACATTCCTCACATGAAAATCATCATCCAAATCTATGTCATAGAAGAAATTTGTATTTTGTTCCCTCATTTTACAAAAATAACTAATCAAAGCCTTACCATCACCTTCTTTTCCAATTGCACGACGCTCTTTGTTAATATAATTCCTCACATCTTTTTCACAAAAGGGAATATTTTCATGTCCTCCTGCATCTTTAACAAGCGATTGAAAAGTCTTGTTGATCCTTACTCCCGCATCATCATTGATTTGGATTGTTCTCCTCACATGTAAGTTCATTTTCTTGTTAGCCTTGAACAATCTTGCTTTTGTAGGGCTAGTCTCATGAGAATGGTTAGATTCAAATTGTGTAATGTACCATAAACCATCTTGTTTCAATTTAATACAAATCTTGGCAGGACAATTTTTTGCTCTAGATGGTAGTGTCTTTAACGTGCATGAAATTTTTGAAATGTTAGACCCCTCTCTTGAACATGAAAGTATTAGGTAGTTGACCTCCCCGTCATCTCCTTTTTTCGATGATCTAATCCTCCATCCAAACCCCTTTTTTAAAGCATACTCTTGATAATATGTTTTAACTTCCTCTAGACAAGAAAAACACATCCCGATTGCAGGAACCCAAAGTGTGTCATCATCATAACCACCACAATCACCGTGATCAACTTCTACATCTTTCCCTTGACTACTACCACATTCTATAAAAATGCTTGAACTGTCCATTCTGACACAAACTGCACAAAAATGTCACTGTTATGTATAATATAAATTTATAACAACGTTGGTTAACAACATTCACAAGTATGGTTAATGTTGTCTATAACTTGGTTAATAAACTCCCAGACGTGTGGACAGGTTTATAACATTGTTTATTACAGACTTGTTTATTAGTGTGACATAACTTGGTTAATACAGTTCCCAAAGTGGTTAACGAACCAACATGAGTAAATATATGAAATCAAATTGTTTCACAGTAAATAAACATGGTTAACGGTGTGATCAAAGTAGATGGATATTGTTTAGAACATGGTTACTGAGCAAACGTGAATAATGATATGAAATCTATAACAGTAGATCCAAAAAAAGAATATTGATATTATGGAATGAATCTACAAAAATGATATCTAGAAATTTACTGAGTTAAATCTTCATCTTCATCACATAATGATTCTAAATAATTTTCTATTTTTCTTTAAAAATCATGTATGTGATTGGGTAACAGGGACGGCGCGAAAGAGAAAGAAGAAGAAGAAATGGCGCGAAAGAGAAAGAAGAAGAAGCAATGGAAACAGGGAAGAAGAAGAAGTGGAAACGATGCTGTGTGTATGTGGTTGTGGTTAGGAGAGAGACACACATCATGGCCCACACTAAATATCTTTATAATATGTTATGTTTATTATTTATTATTTATTATACTATTCTTACACATTTCATACGGTGTAGTGTATGAATAAGTGTAGGAATAGCAAACCTGTAACAAAAAATACAAAAACTCAGACTTGTAACTTGTTACACCAAAGTGGATAACCAGTTACACCTGAAATAAATTAATCTGAAAATTAATTCAATTTTAATAGTAAACGATTACACCAAATCCTGTAACAGATTACGCCTGCGAAAATTTATTTTTTCTACTACTAAAATGTATATCGGACCTTACTATAACATATTAACAATCCGGCAGTAACTATTACTAAGACTTGAATTATTAAAAAAAACTTCAAACATTTATTAAGTATAAATAGCCTACTATTTAGTGATGTTTTTGTCGGTTTCACTAATAATGCATGCTCTAGGTATAATACTTGAATTTTTCCAAAGAATCATCATCCACTAGTGTGAAATGAATGCAAAACTACCTAATTTTTGGAACTTCATATTTAAATAGTCAGAAATAATATCCACTCAATCTGTGTCAGGTTCAATCCAACACTATAAACAGTTAGTGCTTGACCAAGAAAATTGCAATATTAGGTAAACACTCCTTTTTTATAATCCTTTCCATTTTAAAATAGATAAGAAAAATATTGTGAAAGATAATATTATAACACAAATGTATAAATTCTTAGTACTGTACTTATTTCACTATGAGAATTTCCTCTAATGTCAAAAAAAGATAACATAATTATTTTATTCAAACACACATTAAGTACTGTTGTTTAGAACACTTAATGTAGCAACAACATGAGTACTATAGAATATTAAATTGTTGTATGATTGGACTTTTAGTTGAGTTAGTTCATAGAATCTATAAGACATTTTTTCTTCAACAACAAATTGTTCGAAATTCCCTTTCTATTAAGACATTTATGATGCACACGTGATTGTTGCACCAAAATTCAATACCTAAATTTGAGGAACTTGTGTTACCTAACCATAAAAAAGAAATAGGATATTGTCAAAATTTCCACCAGTTGCCTTATTTTTGCCAAACAATGTCAAAATTCCATAATTTTACTGTTCAGTTTTTTTGGGTTTTAAATTACTTTGATGAAGGATTGTCAAATTAGGACGGATGCGACTTATTAACAATTTTCAAGTTCCATTTAGTTGATACTTTATTTACATTAATATATAAATATAAATTAATATTATGGTCAGAATTAAACTCTAAATTAGCAATTTAGAGAATTTTTAAGCTCTATAATATTGATTTCACTTACTATGCAAACAGTTTTTGTGTTGTAAAGTCAATTCATATTTTTAAAGCTATAACAAAACATCATTTAACTTACAAATATAATTTTTTTATTAATTATAAAAACAAAACTTTGTAAAAGACCTTTAATTTTATTGTTTATAGTTTTTTTAAACACATAATTTCAAATTTTCCTTAGACATATAAGATTTATTTAGTCGGTGCAAGTATGTTGACTTGGTGAGCCTCTAGGCTTATTTCATTCATATCTAAACTTTTTTATGTAAAAAATTCCATAATATTCCTATTCTTTTGAAGACTTTAATTAATTTATACAAACTAAACACAAATTTCTTCACTATATGTTAACAGATTGAACTTAAAATTATGGTAGTAGGAAATTGTCAATTAAGTGCATTGACTATCTGATTCACGTGTGGCTGGATCCACCTCGCCCAATATTATAGTTATCACAGTTGTATAGATGTAGTTTGAGGAATCCTACTCTACTAAATATTGTTAAGTTGACACTTTTTATAGGGCTTAGTCACGCACCAATTTTGCATAACAGTAATAAGTTTGATAAATGTAACTTTCATAAGAACAAGTTTATATTGAATTATTTAGGAGATACATAATATCATACTCATGGTTTGAGGGTTTTTCAAAAGCTAACATATTTTTTTTTTGAAAAACATATCATATACTGATTTAAAATCTTAAGACGTGTGTGAGTTCTCTCAGCTTAAGTCTCCACGTTCGTAACCAATGTGGGACTTCTTCACACTATCCACGTTTGTTATTCTTTTTCAACACTCTCCTTCAAGTGCGAGTCTATCCACAATACCCCCCTTCAAGTGAATTTTTTTTTATCTGCATACACTTGTACCGCTCTTGACACTTTTTAGTAGGCCACCCCCTACTCAATAAGAATTTTTGATACAAGTAAGTCGGTCTCTTCTCTCGAATCAGACTCTGATACCAACGTTGGGGTCAAATGAGAGACACACCAAATACTTACCCAAAATCTTAAGGTGATATGTGTGTGGGTTCTCCCACTTATAAACGCCCAAGTCTCCACATTCCTAACCAATGTGATAATTCCTCACATTACTCACTTGTAATTTTTACCCTAAAAAAACACCACCTTAATTCAAGTGCTCCAAGTCTTCCATGGTCATGTTCATCTTCAACCTTTTCAACACATCATTTGTGACTCTCTTATTCAACAAATCAGCCACTTAGTCTTCACTTCTACAATATCCCAATCTTAACTTTCCTTCACTAACAAGTTCTCTCAAGTAGTGAAACATCATTAAGAGTAACAACCTCACCTTCATTGCTGCCAAACTCCTTCAATTGATTCATTAGCCACACAGCTTGACATGCACATAGCAAAATAAAAATGTACTCGACCTCACAAGACGTGAGTGCAACTATCGGTTCCTTCTCCGAACACCATGAGATTGGTGTTCCACTAAACATAAATATGTATTCAACTGCAGACTTTCAATCATCTTTATCTTTGCACCAATTGGAATCGATAAACTCGAGAAAATTGTATTTTCTGCCTGTATCTGCTACAGAAAAGATAATTCCGCAGCCAATCGATCCTTTGACATATCTTAGGATCCTCTTGTTTGCTGCTAAGTGAGACACCTTCGATCTCACCATGAATCTGCTCACGATACCGACATTAAACGCCAAGTATGATCACGTATTGCACAAATAATGCAAGGATCCAATCATCCTCCTATACTGAGTTGGATCAACATCTTGCTCATCCTCAATCTTTAACAACTGTAGTCTCGGTTCAGCCGGAGTAATGGCAGCATTACAACGCTATATTTCAAACTTCTTCAATATCTCAATCGCATGCCTTCTTTGGAGCATAAGAAGTCCCTTTTTGGACTTGTGGAACTCAATACCAAGGAAGTATGTCATGAGGCCAAGGTTGACCATCTCAAATTCTTTCATAAGTCCACTCTTGAACTTAGAAATACACCGTTCGTTGCTGCTTGTTATCAATAAGTCGTCTATATATAGACAAAGGATAACCATTTCTTCACTTGTAGCCATCTTCACATACACACCATGCTCGAATACACATTTCTTGAAGTCAACCTCCTTTAGGAAACCATTTATTCTCTTGTTCTAAGCTCTTGGACTTGCTTTAAACCGTACACCGCTTTCTTCAACTTGTAGAACTTTAACTCTTGGTTTCTCACAATAAAACCAGGGGGTTATTCTACATACACCTCTTTTTCAAGTGGTCAGTTAAAATACATAACACCTCTTTCTCACAATAAGACCCTAATTTTGACCCTAAGACCCCTCATGGCATCATAACATTGCTTATTTGCATTTGCCTTAAGGATCATAGCATCTTGGCTCCTTTACCCTAGGGTTGGGACTTGTGAGAGTTGGTTTGAGACCACCAAGAATGCTTGGATTGTATATTATTGCTTTTCTTATTTTTTTACTAACCAAAAGCACAAAAATATATCACTAACTTTGTTTGTTTTGAAGCTTAAGCAGTCAAGTGATCCAAGGCTTCTAGGAGGCCCCTATGCCCATTGAAGTGGCCAGATGAAGATGAAAGCAAGCATGAAAATGGTTCACAAAGCTCTCAATCATCAATATATGTCTCCCAAGTATCTCAATTTTTCAATTTGATCAAGATAAACCAAAGGGCTTGAGGATTGTTTCCCAAGGAAACCCTAATTCAACTGTGCATTGACTGTGCCTTGCTCATGAAGCAACCTCAACCCATGATCAAATACAATCAATGGGAGTTATTTAATTCATTATTTCATGCATATATGAGCTCATGTGATGGTCCTTAATCATTAATTCATTAAGATTTGAAGTTTGGACTTGAGAAGTTGATCAGTCAATTCATCTGACTATTTTGAAATCCACTAAGACCTAACTTTTGATGTGTTTGTCAAATGAAGATGACCCCAAGATCAAAAATGTTCTTAAGAACCATATGAACAACTTTAATGTTCATCCAAAATTGATTTGAATCTTGTAAAGGCATCATTCATTTCAAAACATTATAGGTCATTTTGACTGAAACCCTAATTTTGGGTCAACTTCCCAAGGACCTAACTACTTCATTTTTTATGATTTTGAGGTGGTACCAAATTAATTGGAAAGTTTAAGATGTATAATTCAATTGTTATGTTGGACAAAATTTCATAATCCTAAAATAAACACATGTGATAATACAAAACATTATAGGTCACTTTGGACCAAAGCCATTGAAATATGAACAAGTCCAACTTCAAGTGCCCATAACTTTCATAAAAAATCAAAATGATGCAAACTTTAAGTATAAATTGCTTGTCTTGAAAATATCTATAACTTTTATGTTGAAGTATTTGTCATTTGAGGCTTACATCATTGAAACATAAGGGCTTGAAGTTGGCCCATTTTGGCAAAATTTCCATATGCATGTTTTGTACCTTGAACTTCATGACCAGTTTTCAATATTTTGCCAACTCCACATGGATTTTTGTTCAACATAACATTTTTTACTCATGTCAAGACCTTTCCAACCATTACCCACATGCCTATGTTTCAATTTTGCAAAGGGCATTTTCGAAGAGGTGAAGTTTTGTGATCATTTATGGAAACCATGTTGAATCTTTGTACACAAGCTAATACAATGAAATCTGCACGTCTAAACCATCTCACATTCATCTCAGCTTGCATTTGCAATAGATTTTGGGCCTCCCATGCGCCTGTACAGGCCCATGCATGGAGGATCCAACTTCACATGCACACGAATTCTTCATGCCTTGCATCAGCCTTGCCTATAAATAGAAGGTTGCATTCACTTCAAACTTCAACCTAAAGGCGCCTGAAATTCTGCAGAAGTGAAATCCAAACCCTCACTCAAAGGAATTTTAATTTTTCTCTCAATTTTTCAAGTTCAATTTTTCAAGTTCAATTTTCAACTTCATTGGTTGATCTTTGAACTTCAATTCCTTAGCCTAGCTTCTCTGTTACCTCAAGAGCAAGCTGCATCAAAGAATTGGAGTAGATCAAGCATTGAAAAGCTGAACTTCGAAGGTTGTTATTCAAATTGTTTTCATTTGAATCTCCTTGGATATTGATCATTTTTTGTGTTGGTTGGTACCTCTGAAGTCCTCATATGAGAGGCAATTGATTTGTGCTTTTAATTTTATGAATTGAGCAAACTCAGATTGAACACCTCATTTTTCTATCTCAGATTTCTCCTTCTATGAGAGTCTAGAGTAGAAACTAAGGGCACATGGGTGATGTACATCACCCCAGCTTTCTATTGATGTATGGATCGTACATTATGGTGGAGGTTGAGAAACCTGCAACTCTGGTTGGAACAGTGAGTCTCACCGGAGAAGACGGTGGTTTCCACCACCGTCCCCACGTGGACGAGTTCCTGGCCCTTGGATCTGGCTTTGGGGATCTAATCTTAGTCGTGCCTTTGGTTGACTTCATTTAATGCAGCGTGTTTCTCTATTGACCAAGGACTACCATGCATGCGCGTCTCCCAGTCTTGTGATCAGCCACGTCAATTAATGAAGTGGGATCCAAGCGCTGTGGATTTTTCTAATTTTTAATTTCTGTTTTAATTTTCTTTTATTTCATTTTATTTTAAAAATTCATAACTTCTTTATTTGGAATCACAAAAATATGGGACCAATTGCAAAAAAAATCTCTTGAATTCTAGTTTCTAAAAATGATTTTTAATTATTTTTGTGATTCCATTTAATATTTTTTGTGAATTATTTCTTTTCTGGTTATTTTTAATTCATTTAAAATACTTTGCAATATTCAAAAATGGCAAAAATATTTTCTTAACATCTTTGAATGATGATGAATCTATGAAAAATATTCTCATCAATTTCTTAATTGATTTAAGATTTATTTGAGATTTTAGTTCAATTATGTTATTTTTTTCTTCATTTTTAATTGTTTAAAATTAGTTTTTGGTTTCAAAAAATGATGAAATTTTTTGTCAAACCTTGTTTGACCATGTTGAACTTATGATGATCCAATTGGACTTTTCCAAGTTGATTTGAATTTGATTTGAAGTTTGACCTTTATTTGTTTATTTTAATTCAAGTATTATTTTAATTCCAAAAATTACCAAAAATATTTTTATTGTTTCTTGACTTCTAAGCTTCATCTCACTTCTGTTTATCATTGATTGATGTTGATCTCATTCATGTTTGATCAATGTGTATTGGTTATGTTATTTGAATTTCAATTATGTACATTCCATTTCTTCTACTTCTTCTTCTTCTTCTTTTTTCTTTTTGATCAATGAGTTAATGATTGATGGTTAACCTTGACATATGAGGGACTTAACCTTCTTTGATCCAAATCAAATTCATCTTGATCAAAGACCAAGTGAATTGCTTTGCATTAGAGATAGGTTGCTTCTTGGTCAAGCAAAAAACCTAAATCCATACAAGATCATTCTTCTTTTCTTTTGGCATGGCAAGTTATAGGAGCTTGGCTTACTAGTCATGGTCTCTAACTTGTGTTTGTTTGCCTATAGTTTTATTGACCGGCCTCAGATAGGTGTGACTACTACATTAGTCCACTTACGATTGCTTAACATAACGCTAAATTGCCTTATGGTACACTAACACTAACTACTAATCACTAACTTTTAATTCAAGCATTTAATTCTTGCAATTTACTTTAATGCAATTTAATTTCTTGCTCATTAATTCATTTGTCTTTTCCCTTTGCTCACTTGAGCTCATGTTTATGTTAATACAATTTGCCTTTTGCTCATTTGAGCACATTATTGTGTATATACTATTGTCTTGTGCTTTGTTTTGTTTTGTTTGTGTGACCCCAATGTAAATGGAGAAAGGACTTAGATTTTAGGACCTTACCTATGCTAAATGGAGTTTGAAGAGAAACCAGGCCTCATACCTTTAGAATGCTAAAAAAGGAAAATTATCAAAAAGCAACTAGGCCTCATGCCTTTAGAATGCTTAAATCTTGAAGATGCATTGAAAGGACCTTAATTCTAAACTCACTCTTGTCCATTCTTTCTATTGCATTGTGGAACTTTTTTGATTTGTGTGTTCTTGTGATAGGGATCCCAAACTTGAGCTAATTAGAAAGAGCCATTGTCATGGACATCCAAAATGAGAGAGACAAAGCCAATTGGAAGATTCCTAGGAGCTTGATTGATTGTTTGCTCGATTGCTTGAGTTATTTGCTTATTGCTTGCCTAAATCCAAAGGAAAAGAGCAACTTGGATCATCTTTATGACCTCAAGAAGAGAACTCCAAGTGGTTTTATTTCTCTTCCCTCATCTTTGCATGTTTAGGACCTAGCCCTTCTCTTCTTCCATCCACTCTAACCCAAGCCAAACACTTTTGTGCAAACATTAACATTGCTTTCAAAATTAGAAACCTAGGCACTATGCCTTTGATTTTTTCAAACTCTTTTCATAACACTTATTTTGAATTGAATCTTAAGTTAACTTTGAGCTTTTTTTGTGAATACTTCTAATTGGTAAATCCAACTCACTCAATTGTTTTTGTGGTTCCAATGGCCACTTTTGCCAAAGCTTTTCATAAACATTAGCTATTAGGTTTGAGTTATCCTAGAGGTTGATATAATGCTCACCTGTATCCTTAGTGATGGACTATAAGTCTTCCATGCTTATTATAGGGTTAACCCCTCACTAGAATGTTGAAGCTCTCCTCACATGGTGGATTTGTGGTTTTAGGTTGAGTTTTCTCCCTTTGATAACAAAAGACCTTAAGGCTTTTGACCAATCAATTCACCAACTCCTTTTGAGATTTTTACCCCGAACTACGAGGTTTTGATTCTACCTTTTTAAGATGGTACGTAGGCAATGGGTTTAGCCATTTGGTGTATCCGCGAAAATCAACCGGCGGGAAAAACAAAACAAACAGAGCCACCACCGTGCGTTATTTATCCCAAAAGAGGGAAAGGAAACGCTCGAAGTAAACCTAGAAAAGACATGGTCTCGCGACCAAAGAGAGATGAGATCGGGAGTCGGTTATGCGAAGGGAAGGTATTAGCACCCCTATGCATCCGTCGTACTCGACGGGATCCACGCTCGAAAGAATAGAAGAAAGGTTGCTAAACACTGCTCAAAAGAATGCACACACACACTGGAAACAACACAGATGGAAAAAAAAGGGGGAGCGGGCTCGCTAGGATATCGCATCATATGCCTACGTATCTCATCTGGAATGAGAATCAGAGCTACCGTAGTTCGGCTCACGCACGCCGAAACAAAACACACACGCAAGAAACCGACTGCCAATCGTTGGGCTTACATCAGACTCCACACAAACAGGCAAACATGGAAACCGAATGCCAATCGCTGGACTTACATCAAACTCCGAACCAACAAACACACACAGGAAACCAACTGCCAATCGTTGGACTTACGTCAGACTCCACACAAACAAAACCACACACAGGAAACCGACTGCCAATCGCTGGACTTACGTCAGACTCCACACAAGCAAGAGATTAACCGGACGCTGAGTCGTCAAAAGCAACAAAAAAGTTGAACAAACAAGCTAACAGGGAGTCTGGTACTCGAGCCTGCTAACTATCAAGCAAACACACACAAAAAAGAAAAAGGGTGCCCGGAGAGATCTTGTATGATCTCCTGCCTATGTACCTCATCTGGTATGAGGATCAGGGCAACGTAGTTCCCCTAAACAGGGGAGAAACTTCTAACCTAACTAGAGACAGGGAAATGACAAACTAGAAGGGAGCCTGACTCGAGCCTAATAGTTATCATGTATTTCTATCTAACTTGCACAGGGAGCAAGCTATCCTAAACAACACAGGCAAAGTCATACAAGCACAAAAGGCAAGCACACACACTATATGCACACAATTGGGCTCATACAAGGTTAGGCTGTGAAACACAAGCCAACTGGAATCGGATGTAGTTAGCTCTTAACCCTAACATTGAGAGTTAGGGTGAAGTAGATGAAATGGGAAGTGAGGGTAGGACCTCACAGCTCTTATCCCTGGCCTGGGAGAGCTTCAGACAAATGAAAGTGTGGGAGTTCAGAAAGTAGGAACTCTTCTCCACATATGACTGACACAACAAAGATCTTGGGTTAATATCCACAATGCATCAACATAAGGTGTGAGCAAAGTGGATGACACACTGAATAGCAGGAGATGGATTACACATCTCTTCTATCTGCCAATTGCCTCATAAGAGGACTTTTCCTGCTTGGCACAAAAATAAACAAACACAAGCATTGCCTCTTAAGGAGGGCTTCAGACAGGTGCCTTCCCACATAACAGGACAGGTCTTCCAAACTACATGAAGTCAGAGAGTTATACCTCAATGGTTAAGCAACCAAGCAAAAGAAAGTTCAAATTGAACTTAAGCAACTTATGTACCTGTGGAAACATCAAACAAATCAGTACAACTATACAGACAATCATGAATATCAAACAGTCAAACCCAATGAGCAAAGGCATAAGCTACAAGTCAAACTCAAATGAGTTAATAACCCTACAAAACACACAAGGTTAGTAGTCAAAAGTAAACATCAAAGGCTCAAGTGATAGAGTATCAACAACTATGGAACTTGAATGTTCAACCTGAAAACAAAACTCAAAGGTAAGCAACCAACCACTAGGTCAAAGCCTAGGGTCAAAGATGGAGAAAAAATTTAAAACAGAAGCTGAAATTTAACATGAATCAACTTCAAACACATCTTGAAACAATCCAAAAGGTCTCATATCAATATCAATTACCAAATCCATTTCATGAACCAAACATGGCAAGGTATGCAAATTGTGACCACATTGTGACACCAGAATGAACAAATGCACATTAAATAAAAAATGATTCAAATAATCTTGGAAAAATTCATGAGTAAACAGGACATACAACATGATCATCACACAAAAAATTAGAGGCATTGGACATCAATAGGCATGGCAATCACATAGCATAAGTCAAGACAAGCACAACAAGCACATGTGTGACACCAATTGTCACACCAACTTAGCATAGGCCTAAAACAGAGATGGATTATGGTAAAGACCTCAAACCAAAGCCAAAACAACACTAAACATGTCTAGAAGTAGTGTGCAAAATTTCACATTCATTGGATAAGGAACAAGCATTTCACAATCACATGAAGTTCAAGGCAATTTAAAAGCTCAAATGTGACCATCCAGAATGAAAAATCTCAATTAAATCAAAAATGATCCCAAAAATTCCAACAAAAATCATGAGCATTCACAACATCCATAATATACATCATACTAAAAATCAAGGCAATTGGAATTCATTTGGCATGGTAAACTCATCAATCAAGTTGAACATCACAAGGTGTGACACAAATTGTCACACCTAACTTAACATGATCATAAAACAGAAATGACACATGATAAAAATACCAAATCAACACCATAATTTCAAGCCATGAGTCTAGTTTCAACATGTAAAATTTCAGAAGCATTGGATTAAAAATGAGCATTTCACAAATGATATAGCATAGCAATGTCAAGAATGGACATGTATTCAATCACTCTAACCAAAATAATTTCCAGGCCAAGCACAATTTTCATTTTAATGATAAAAAAATACTAGAAAAAATCAGGATCACAATGCAAAAAATCTCATCATTTTTGGATCAATTTTCCATTTGTTGTGAATTTTTTAAGATGAAGAAAAATTAAAAAAAAAACATAAGAGAAGCATGTGGAAATGAATGGAGGGAAATTGGAAAATATGTATGGCATTTGAATAAATTCCCTTCGCTGGGAATCGAACCACAGGCGCATTCAAATAGTGAAGCGCGCCAAACAATGAAACACGATCGTTTCATTTATGTGTTGGCAGTCAACACACGTGGTCAACCAAACAGACCAATAGAAACGCTGCATGGCCATGTACATGAGCCAATAGCGATACAACCCTAGGAAACGCATAGGCAACGCTTTTCCATGGCAGACTGAATCAAAAACCGTGGCCTAATCATCTGCATCATCTTCTTCATCGTGTTCATCATGAACAGTGGCATATTCATCATGCACCAAGAACAATTTTCTCAGAAATCAAAATCAAACATATCAACATGTAGATCCTCCATCATACAACTATAATCCACAACTAATTCATCAAGAATCATCAAGACATGCATGAATCGAATCAACCAAGTTCCATCATCACAACTTAAATCACTTATATCTAACTCGAAACAGCATGGAATTGCATGATTTAAAGCTCAGCATCATCAGCATCACAAGATCTACAACATTATCATAACAATTTTAAGAACTAGAGAGATCGAATTTTTGTGACCTCTTGAAGTGCAGAATTGGAATTGTGTTGATTCAAGCCTTGCAATGCTCCAATCCTCTTCTATAATGCTTGTATGGATGATTGGAAGGTAGATCGAAGCTTAATTGCTCTTGAATCCAGTAGAATTTGACATTGCCATTAATGCTTCCAAGCTTGCATATGCTTCAAACATGCACGAATTCTCTTGATTCTTCCTTCAATCTTGCTCCATGATGCTTCCAGATGATGAATTGATCAAGAGAAGTGGATTGTGTTTGAAGAATTTCAAAGAAAATTTGAGAGAAAAAGTTTGATGAATTTTCTAGATCTGAAAATTGTGATTGTTAAACTGAAAAACAGTTAGGGTTATGGTATATATATGTCATGCTAATCAAGCTTTAATCATGTTTAGCCAAATGGTAATGGTAATTAGTAAAATGAGGTGCAAGTGCAATTTTGGTTTTTCACCTTATGCATGAAAATCATAAATGAACAGTACACGAATTTATATTCATTTTCACTTAAAAATCCATTTTGGAGCCAATGGTGGTGGTGGAATGCTTAAACAATGCACCAAATTTAAACTTCAATTTTTCCTTCCAAAAATCAAGTGAAATGCAAATGATTATGTGATGACAATTGGTGTAATGCAATGTATGTTTTGGAAACTAGAGGTTAAAAGGAGAATTTAGCAAAAAGAACCACTTGAATTGGAGTTTTGGTTGAGAAGTTATTCCCATTTGAAGTTCAATGCACCCTTTGTCAAGTTTTGATCATATCTCCTTAACCACACATGAGAAATCCATGATCTTGGACTTTTTGGAAATGGGAGAGAAAGATCTACAACTTTCATGTTCAAAAAAATTTCATTTGAAGCTTTCTTGATGATGTAATCTTGAGTTGAAAACCTTTCCATTTTTGGCAATTTCAAATTATAGGTCACTTTCTATTTTTGGAAAGTTTTGTCCTGACTTTAAATTCTCCAATGTTGATGTTTGAAATGTCAAATGAGACTTGTTTGAACATGAATGAAGTATTTCTACTCACTTCCCACCTCCATTTCCACAATTGACTTGGCAGTTGACTTTTGCAGTTGATAGATGACTTGGTCATGCACTGACGATTCTGAGCCTCAACCACTTGATGAAATGGCACCAAAATGAAACCCTAGCTTATACAAGCCCAATAAAATCATATGATGATCTCCATCTCATTAAAGACCTCATCTCTTTGAAAAACTCTGATTGGCATAATGCAACTGATTAGGGTTGACCAGAGGTCAAAACCCTAATCCCAAGGAATCTTATCAGGAATAATGAACCATGATGATGATGGTGTTCCATTTCAACCAAGATAATGCCCAACCTTCTTGAGGAACCAAGAAACCCTAATTGAAGCACAAACCCTCAGATGATTGGTGATCAATTCATGAAACCCCTTAGGCTTGCATCTCTTAACCTCTCTATCTTCTGAGAAAGACTTAGGAGGATGACTTGCTCATTGTTTCCACATGGTATGCAAAGATGTAATGCCTAATGTCCTACAAAATGCAATGCAATATGCAAAGCTAGCCCCAATAGAGGAGGGCAAATTTTGAGGTGTTACACCATTCAAACACAAAATTGTAAATAACTTGTATATTCTTCTCTCATCTCTCCAATCATGTTTGCACAAATGTCTTTTCACAAATACCAACCTGCCATACAACATTTGTAAAAAGGGCTCCCTTAGAGTACTAAGGATGTTTTGGGTGCTTAAAACCTTCCCATTGCATAACCAACCCCCTTACCCAGATCTCTAACATTTTTATTAGTTTTTGACTTGATAAAACTTCTCGGTTTTTGTTCGCTTTCTAACCTTTCCTTTGGATAAATAGAAGTGCGGTGGCGACTCGAATTGTATGCTTTACTTTTGATTTAGTCAATAAATCTAAAGGTAACGAATACCCCGCTACAATGGGTCAATTTCTATTATTCACAATACCAACAACTAACCTAATGACTTCAATCCTAGAACCGGTGTGAATACCGCTTCAAAGTATATGCCTTCTCTTTGCAAGAATCCCTTTGCAACTAATCGAGCCTTATGCTTGATTATTTCACCCTTGGGGTTTACCTTCACTTTGAACACCCATCTCACACCAATTGGCTTCTTCCCGTCCGGTAGATTAACCAACTCCCAAGTATTGTTTTTCTCAAAAGATTCCAGCCCCTCCTTCATATCACACATCCATTTTGGATCACTTAAAGTCTCTTCCATTTTAACGAGACCGAATTCGGCCATAATTGTAAAATGGACGAAATCACCATCATCATTGACTTCGTTGTCTTATAACAACTCATAATATTGGAGTCTTAGAGGCAAACATATTTGCCTTATTGGTCTTCTTATGTTCTCTTCAATTTGGGATTCGGCGATGGGCTATTATGTACTTCCCAACTAGGCATAATCTGAATTTTCAAAGTTGTAAATGATTACAACTTTTACGTAACTGGTTACAGGTTTGCTGCAGTGTTTATCTCTTCAAAAATGACGTTTTGGCCGATCACAACCCTCATGTTTGTTGCATCAAACAACTTGTAACCATCGGTAGAGTGATACACTACAAGTATAATCATTTATCCTTTATCATCCAGTTTCTTTCTAAGTTTCCCCGGAACAATATCGATACGCTACGGAACCAAAATATCTTAAAGTATTCATATTCAGGTTGAATCCCAACCATGCTTCCTCCGATGTTACCTTGTCAAGCTTCTTTGTAGAACACCTATTCAACAAATAGGAATTTGTGGATACCGTTTCTCCCCATAACTCTTTCAACAAGTTCTTCCCTTGTAACATGCTTCTTACCATGTTCGTGATCGACCTATTATTCCTTTTGGTAACACTGTTTTGTTGCGGTGTATAAGGTGATACAACCTCATGTACACTCCCTTCTTGTGACCAATTATTAATGTTACCAAAAATTCTCCTTCTTGTACTAATTAAAAATGGCCAGTCTCTTTCAATAAGGATTAATCTCTTCTGAATCCATTGATACTCTATTTGTCCAAACTAACAATATTTAGAGCACTTAAGGGTATATGAGATATTACATTGTCCCCCTTAAATTCAAATTTGCCCCTGAATTTCTTCCACTCAAAGAAATGAACATTCGTTACATCACCGTCCTAGGTTAACACTTGACTTTTCTTCAGTCTAATCATCTGACATACTCAAACTTCCAATTTCTTTTCACTGGAAACTTCCTTCCTTCGCGATTTCCCAAAACTCCTTGACTTATTCACACTCTTATTTCCAATCTTAAATTAACTTCTAATCTTGTTCCCACTTAATTCATCTAACATACCACTCTGAATCACTTGGTCATAAATCCCTCTAGAATCCATGACTTCCTTTTCTTGCATCGAGTTACACAAAACCATAACCATAACACCTTATTCAGATTGGATTTTCAAAACTTTTAGGACTCCGTGATATAAATTTACTAATCCATTGACTAAACACAATAATGACGACTCTCATTTTATAGATCCTTCAATAATTGTGACAAAATTTATAATCCATCTATTGGTAACCTTATCAACTTCACTAAACTTGACACTATACTGCAAGCATCTACACACGATGCTTCAATTTTCTCGTACTATTCCAATAAGATAACACATTTGGCATGAGATTATCTTACTGTCATTCCTACGAATAGCTACCTCTCTGATCCTCCATGAAACTCCATTGTGCCATTTTATTCATTATAGTGTATTGACTAGCACATGGGTCCTTAAAGGAGATTTGAATTTTCCTCATATTACCTAATGTCCCAAAACAGTTTCAGAACCTTACCACATCCACATGTAGAACACCCTTCTTTCTGACATAAGATGTAGAAGTATAACTAATTCCTATCAAAAGATAGATATGCAGGAGTCGTACGAGTACGCTCATAAGAGTGTACATAATTCAAAATCATCTTGCACTAGTTTTGATTAATCCAATTTGGTCTGAATATATTTGGTTCTTATTTCCATAATCCATTTTAAGTTCCTTATGGAATTCTGACTCACTCACGGGTTCTGCTGACACATGATTCCAACCAACTGGAGAAAACAATATCAACAAAAAAATTTAAGTCAGTGATGAGATAACACTTTCAAGGAACTCTAGCCAAGCTAGAATGTAATTGTGAGTTTTCCAATATTAATCACAGAGTCTCACAACTAGGTCACACACCTAGAGATAACCTTATACTTCCTATCTAAAGTCATTCATCTCAAACAACCTGCTCCATTTCCTGTAATTCTATCTCGTGTTCTTACTCATATACAATCTGGGTTACATGCTAAACTTCAGGAATGTCTCATTCCTGCTCTCGCCTGAAAGGATAACTCACGAATCTTTTCCACAGGGTAGAGTATCATTGTTCACATCATGTACCATTCTCATGGGGTCTACATCCAAGAGCATATTTCTGAGAGAATCATCCAACGTCATACTATGACTAACCATCTATACCTTACTAACACATATGCAAGTTACTTAACCGATATCTTTGAAATCACCACTTACTAATTCTCTTACATCTTCACTCCTTATGGTTCTCGCTAGTCATAATAGTGATACACCTAAAACTTACTCACATTGAGTATGTTTCACTAGGTTGGTTCCCTAAACGTCTGACATCTTTGACATCTCTATGGATGATCATCTTCGTAATACACCTTCAAAGTTCCAATTTCAAAACTATCAATTTGACTTGCAATAACTTGCAACTCCATTCTCAACCTCGTACATCCACAACGACACACCAATGATATTTAGGATATACTTAGTTTCAACAAGGTGTGAACAACATACTCCATGATTAACCAATCCAAACACTACTTAGGATGATGAACAACAACATGACTTCCAATAAGCCAGTCCTACTCTTGTCAACCATATAATATGCACTCAAGATGAACCTTGACATTACCACACACTTATTGACCATGATTCTCTTCCAAACCAACATCCATTACATGCTTCATCACACAGAGGTTACTTATCTAGATGACTTGCAACTGACAATCCTTGTCGCCTACTTACGAATTCTTATGACATAATCTATTTCAAGTCCCACACTTAGTTCCGTACTCAAGCTTGGCCTGTCTTCCGTTGCTTACTACGGACTCAAACTTCTCAGGATACAAGACTCACTGCTAAAAATAAAGAGTGTGATACTCCACAACCATCCAAAAATAAGGTAATCAATTATGAGGAAAAGGATTGAAATGGGTTTGGAGACCCATATGGAGCGACGATTCCCAAAATGGGTTAATGTCCCATTGGGAATCCAAAATCCACAGGGTGGACCTCAAAGTGGGTTAGAGTCCCATACGAGGAATAAGGCTCTAAATGGGTGTTGAGTCCCATATGGAGCAATGATTCTTGGATTGAGCACGAGTCCCAGGGAAGAATCTGAAATCCACCAGAAGTCAAAGCATGATACAAGGATCTGTAACCCGTGTCAAGAATCCTAGACATAGGGTTGCCCGAGGAAAGATGCCTTGGTATAGTTTCTGAATAGTGGTTGATTTGAGTTGGTAAACTCAAGCGTACATGTTTCCATATAATGCGATAATGCTCTAGTTGCTTAAGTTTTTATTCTCTTTGAACGACTTAAGTTGAGGAAATCAATTAGAAACCCCGTGGATCCGAGTGAACCCATAGAATAGAAGAACTCACTAAGATTATTATCCCATCCCATTATTGTTGTTGTTTTTTATTAATGTTTCGAAGGATTTTGATTATTGTGATCTTCCGCTATGATTGTGTGAAATGAAGATATTGTACATAAATCTTAGGTTTTTGTTTTAGGAATTATTGTATAGCATGTGCCATAGTTTCATATTTTAGTTTGGACATGTGTATATAATGATTCCATTAGTCACTTATGTTGTGCCAGTACCAAAAGTTAACACTTTTATGATATTATTCTAGGTATATATATATTATACAGGGCGTTACAATCACAAAACCTCTCAAAGTCTTTTGAGACTTATTCTCCTCCATCATCCAACATTTTGAGCTTGTGAGCGCTTTGCCTCTCAACCATGGACTTGAACTTATTAAACACTTAAAATACCCCACCCTTTCTCTTGATTAGGTATGTCCATAGCTTTCTACTATGATCATCGATGAATATGACAAATTATATATTATCACTAATAAAATCTACTTGCATTGGTCTACACACATCCGAATACACCACCTCAAGGTGATTCTTAGTTCTACAACCTACATCCTTTCTGAATTTACCCTTATGTTGCTTCGCTTGCACACATTTTTCATAAATTTAAGTTGATATGTTGATCAATGGTAACCTCGTTACCATTTAGTTCTTTTACAAGTCTTTGAGATCTCGGAAATTGAGATGCCCAAGAGGATAGTGTCATATCCACTCTTCTCTACTTTCCGTTGTATCAAGACATCTATGCTTCATAAGATTCAACTCAACCTTGAAGGTTTTATTAGTATCCATAGGATCTTTAAGGACTAAAACCCTGTTTGCATCCAAAATGCTCAACCCATTGTTTTCCATGTTAATCTTGTAACCCTTCTCAAAATATTGACCATCACTTAGAAGGTTACAATTGATTCCTAGAATGTACAATACATCTTTGATCAAAGAATGTCCATCAACCCTTCTCATGATCAAAACATCATCGATGCCATCGACCGCTAGAGTTATGTCATTTGTTAACTTCACTTTGTTCTTCATGGCACGATTGGTTTTAACAAACCAATTATTTCTCCCTGTCATGTAAGTAGAACAACTGGAATACAAATACCATTTTTTGTTGCACTGGACTCCTTCTCTCACAGTCACCATAACATTTTCTTATGCATGTAACTAGTTATAACCTATTTTTGCAGCATTCCCAGAATTATTGATATTGTTGTACCGCAGCCTGCTGCCGCTGCATTCGTGTTTTGTGATAATGACCAAAATTATATTCTCCTCATTAAACTTTTGTATTGAAACCTTGGCTCCATCTCCTTGAGGTTCCTTCTTGCTTGCATTGCAGTCTCTTGTAAAATGACTGAACCTTTGACACTTAGAGCATTACATCTTACCTTTGTCAAAACTCTTCCTTTCACCTCTAAAGTTGACTTGACCACCATTTTTGTTGCAGTTGCTCTCACCCCTTTGACAAGTAGAATTCTTGGAACTTTGAGACTCTCTTCCACCAAAATTCTGAAAATTCCCTTTACTCTTCATGAACCATTTTCCTTTTGATCTCTTGTGCTTCTTGTTGAAGCGAGCTTGCAAAGTGATCTCCGCCTTTGCCTTATCATTATTTCCCTCCTCCATCATTTGCTCATGAGCCTCAAGAGAGCTTTGCAACTCCTCTTTGATCATCCTCGCAAGATCCTTCGATTCCTCAATCGCTACAACCACGTTGTCAAATCTTGGCATTAAAGAATAAAATATTTTCGCGACAACATACTACTCTATGACTGTTTCTCCACACGCCTTCATCTGATTCACCAATCAAGTGATTCTCATTGTGAAATCTTTAATTATCTCATTTTCCTCCGTTTGAATCAATTCAAGTTGATGCTTGTGAGTTTGTAACCTTGACACCTTTGCCTTGTCAACCCATGTGTATGCCTTCTCTAAGATTTCCCACACTTACTTTGACGATTCGTAATCACCAACTTTCTCAAAGTTGCCACCATCGACACATTGATATATAAAAAATAACACCTTGGAATCTTTCTTATTTTCTTCCATATGCGCTGCTTGTTGTGCATCTATTGCACCTTAGACAAGGGATTCACCTTGTTCTTGATCAATTAAAGAACATCTTGGTAGCCAAATAACACTTTCATTTGTTTTCATCATTTATCGTAATTCTTCGCATCAAAGATGGATAGGTTTGCATGAATTCTTTCATTGTAGATAGAATTCATGTTGCACACTAAATGTTTTTGGGTCAGAACCCAACTTTTGATTCCAGATGTTAGAACTTGGAACCACAAGATTGATGAATAATGGAGAAAATTAGAGTGTGGATATATATATATATATATATATATATATATATATATATATATATATATATATATATATATATATATATATATATATATATAGAGAGAGAGAGAGAGAGAGAGAGAGAGAGAGAGAGAGAAAGAAAGAGAGAGAGAATTGAGGGTGAGAAGTTTTCATTAACTATTGACGAGGATGCCTCTAAGGCATTTATACAAGTATTACAAAATGATTTTCATACAAGTCACACAATTATATAACTGAAAAACAGATTTTAAGAACCTGTAATCGGTTAGACTAAACATGTAATCGGTTACAGCTGCTACAAAAATAATTCCTTCAGTGGTAACCGGTTAACGTAATCGATTACGCTCACAGAGCTTCTTCTGTTTTTCAGATGCATAAGTTACATCACTTGAATTATCAAAAATCTTTTAACACTTCAATACATTTATGAAACACATGATTTATTGTAGGAGTTTTTAGGTTTTAAATGCCGACATAGTTTTATTGGAAATGTCTTATTTAATAAATTTTGGCATATTGAAGTATTAGTGAAAAAAAGTCGCCTATAAATTTCTTGACTCAGTCACAAGAGGGGAATTCAGCACTTAAGTCATCATATGTTGGGATTTACGAGTGAGTATGAAAGAAACATCTATGTGTAGACTTGACTGAAGTTTTTTCAATGGAACTGAGAACTTAGGATTTCACTATAGGAAATATGAAAAAGACAATCCTCAAATCCTTTTAATTAAATTGTTCAAACTTAAGAAAATATATTTCGAAAATCATCATGCTTTCATATCATTTATCTTTAACAATTTTAATTTTTTAGCATCAGAGACACTAAATCTTGTACACATAATTTAAAAAACTCATGCATAACAATATTGTATTTCATAGAATAAATAATATATTTTTTTTGCCCTTTTGCCTTCTAATTATTTATAATCTTTATTATTTATATATAAAAAACTTGAGGGTTCATATAAAAAGTTAAAATAAAATCATTGCATTAACTAATAGTAGTTGGATTTAGACTTCCTCAAAACATCTTAAATTTTGAGGTCTAATATACAGTAATTCTAGTTCAATGGAGACCAAGCTAAATATGAAATTTATTAGTTCAATAGAAGTCTAATATAAGTTAGTTATAATTCAATAAACATATTGATGCGTGCTTTTCGCAAGTATACGAACGCGTCAGAGTAATATAAAAGATTATCGTATCCACAGAGACCAAGTGTCAATCTATCGTTATCTGTCGTTATGGTGTTTATCAAAGGCAATCGAAATAAGTGTTTTGTAGTGTGCAATAAAAATTAAAGTATTGAAATAGAATATAATTAACAAAGACAGGGTCGAATATAATTCACGTAATCAATTGATAATCCAAGTACTTGCTAATAGAACTACTTATGGGCAATGTTTCCTACTTTGAAAAGAACTAATTTAACAGGAACTGTCGCTTTCGCGTATTCAGAACCGAGTTGTACTCCCTAATCAAACCCTCTTATTGTCACTTATAAAAAGGCGCGCATTGCGTTAGAGTAGTAAACCTATTTTTAAGAAATATAGTATCTTGACTAAGTTGAAAAGTATTATAACCTGAATTTCTTAACCAAAAGAGGTTCTCACGAACCAGACTCTAAACTTATAAACGCGTCCGAAAATAGTTTTAAAATCTCTTTTCTTCTTGATGTTAAAAACTCCTAATGAACTAAACAAAGCGCTTTCGCTGTTTTTGAAATAGTTAAAAACAATTAAGTTTATAAAGACGTTGGACGACTTTCGATCTTACCCAACGGAATTGAAGTGCGGGAAAACTTAAGTTGAAAGTTAAAATAGCCCTTTAAGTGTTTCTACGAACGATTGTACGGATTACTGGTTTAATTACGATCCTTACATTCTAGCCTTATAAATTTAGCTAGACATTGTAAAGTAAAAGTGCATTAAAATAAATAAAAGTAGTGCGAGTGCGGAAAGTAAATAATTTAAAGCGAGTGCGGGAAATAAATAAAGTAAAAGCGAGTGCGGGAAATAAATAAAGTAAAGCGAGTGCGGGAAATAAATAAAGTAAAAGCGAGTGCGGGAAATAAATAAAGTAAAGCGAGTGCGGGAAATAAATAAAGTAAAGCGAGTGCGAGAAATAAATAAAGTAAAGGTGAGTAATAAAAAACCTGCTCCAATCGGAGGGCTGAGTAAATTGCAATGCGGAAAAGAAAATGGCGGCAGGATTAACTTCCTTCCAAAGTGCTCAAAACTCGATTACAGACTCTATCACAGACTTGATGACACAATTGTGGTAACACTCCAATGCGAAGCGATTACCACTATAAAATACTGAATATATGCCTAAGTGAAACAAAGTTGCTTCTGAGTTTGCCTCTGCTCTAAGTTTGGATGATTGTAAAACTGAATTCACGTTTTTATTTATAAGAAAATAAAAAAAGTGGAATTGACTTGGATGCCCTTCAACTTGAAAATAGAGGAAACCGTTTCCTTCTTGTGGCGCCCGCCACAAGCACAAAGTGGGGCGCCTTAGTGGATGAAGTGGGGAAACGTGGGAGTTGAGGAAGTTGGACTTGGACACGTCATGGCTTGGTCTGTGGCGCCCGCCATGGGGTAGGCCATAAGCACAAAATGCTGAATTTTAGGGTTTTTAGCTCTTTTTCACTCCTTTTCTCGATCGGGACTCTGATTAAAGTAAAAACCTGAAAATAAAGGAAAACACAGTAATAACACAATAAAATGATAATAAAACAACTAGAATGCATGTGAAATCGGAGTCAAAAATACGTAAATTTTAGTGTGTCACTTAAACCTTTGCTTGTCCTCAAGCAAAACATTGAAAAGCTCATAAAAGAAAATTTGTGTAAACGAGTGCTTCAGGTAAAAATTCTAAGTTCAAGTCGGGATGCAGTGATAGGTACTAACTGAGTGAACTAAGGGTATCATGATGATACTAATCCGCAAATACGGACATAAACTTCATTCCTATATTAACCAACCCATATTATCCCACAATACCTATGCCTGCCTCTTCATCTCTTTTTGTGTCCTTTTCATTCAGGCGCAATCACATTAAGCCCGTTATCCGTACATGCTTCATAGTAGAGTGGCCTGTTGGTGATTATGATCAGAGCTTGGGGTTTCTGGCACATAAACATGTGTAAACCCTTTTATTGGACCCAACTGTAGTTGTGGGGGATCGGATCGTAATCCGTCCTACCGAGTTCAGTGCCAGATACCTCTGAACCAACTAACAGTGAGTACTGCTTTTCTTTTTCTTTTTCTTTTTTCTTTTTCTTTTTATAGCAATTTTTTACAATTCTTTGGTTTAAATGACTTTGTGAGGGTCACCTATACCGGAGTTGCCTTTTTGCTTTCTTTTATTTTTTTGTTTTTCTGGATCATTCACTTATTTGCATCGGTCCCCTACGTAGAGGATGCGTAGGCCGGAGTTGACTGCTAGGATAAACTACTGAGGACTTATAAGGAAATGATGATTAAGGCCATGGTATATGGGGTTTCAGGAATGATTTCTATATTTACGAAGCTTAGGGTGCTAAAACAGATACTGATGTTTCGCAAAGTTCTCCCAAGTCACTGCATCCTTACTCAAAACATGTCCTTAAAACCTGAAAACTTACGAAATAACACTATTTTCTTTTGCAAAAAAAAAAAATTGGTGGGGCTAAAGGTATGGGGAGGTAGGATTGTACTAAGGATCTACTATATTTGGTGACTCGTCAGACTCATGCATTATACTGAAAAGAAAAATAAACAACTGAAAGGGAAATTAAACAACTAAAAGGAAATAAACAGTCTAAAAATAGCAAATAAAACTGAAAAATAAAAGGAAAACGATAAATGCTCCTCCCACACTTAAATCGAACATTGTCCCCAATGTTTCGAAAAAAGATAAGGGAAGAGTTACCTGGCAACCTATTGCTGACCACTAGTGCCCTCGCCATCCTGAGGTGGACGACGGGATCGGGTACGACGACGATCTCTCTGATCCATCCTCGCCTGCAGGGCATCCTGAGCGGTCCTCACCTCTCGAAGGTTGCCAATAATGGAACCTTGGGTGGCTTCAATTAGTGCCATGTGTCTCTGGTGGTATTACTGTTGACGGGCTTGTGTATCGGTGATCACTTGCAGGGACTGTAGGACAGTGTCGTAGGACCTGTCTGTCCTCCACTGCGATTCTTGCATGAAGTTCATATTGTCCGTCATTTGTTGCTGGAGGGTAGAGAGTAGGCCGTCACGCCTTTGCTCTCTAGCCAGGTGGTCACGCCACATCTCCTCTGTAATATAGAATCCAGAAGTGGTACCTGCAGAAGAAGAAGATGGTGCGGTGTGTGGTGGTGAAGGATGATGGGGGGACACATGTGGTACGGGAGATCTCTCTCTCCGATCATATTCATCATCAGTGTCTGGTCCCGCCTCATCAGGAATGTTAGGAGGAAGAGGACCCAAAACAAGTGGAGCATCTAAATCGTAGGTCCAATTCCTCTCATCACGTATATCTGTACGTCTAGTGCAAGATAGAATAACAGATGGGATGGCTACACCATGAATCATAAGTGTATAACCTCCTTCTCTCCTTGAGCGACACAATTTCATGTCTCTCAGAAATTTCCTTCTCTCCTGAAAATACAAACCATTCAAATCTTAGTCTTTATGCAAAATATGATAAAATAAAATAAAAATAAAAATTAAATTAAATAAATGCGAAAAAGTAAAATGAAAGAAAAACCATGGGTTGCCTCCCACGCAGCGCTTGTTTAACGTCATTAGCTTGACGGTTAGAATTTATACACCTGTAGTAGTATGAATCGGTGGATCAATCAGGGTGTGGCTCGAGTAGTATGCTGGAATGTCTCCTCCTTCATAGAGCTCTGGATCTCAGAATCTTGGATACTTCGAAAGGACCAGTCCATCTTGAACGTAGCTTTCCAGGGAAGAGTCGTAACCTAGTGTTGAAAAGGAGAACAGAATCGCCTACATTGAAGTTTTTCTTTACTATTCTTTTGTCATGATAGGCTTTTGTCCTCTCTTTATATATTTTTGCATTCTCGTAGGCAGATTGCCTAAGTTCTTCTAATTTATGAATGTCTAGGGTACGCTTTTCTCCAGCGGCTAGGTAGTCTAAATTCAAAGTTTTAATGGCCCAACAGGCCTTATGCTCTAATTCGAATGGTACGTGACAAGATTTTCCATAGACTAGTTGGTAAGGAGTAGTTCCTATAAGGGTTTTGAAAGCGGTTCTATAGGCCCATAATGCTTCTTGAAGCTTCTGAGACCAGTCTCTCCTAGAAATAGAAACAGTTTTCTCTAGGATTTGTTTTATCTCCCTATTAGATACTTCTACTTGGCCACTAGTTTGTGGGTGGTACGGTGTTGCTACTCTATGCCTAACTCCATATTTTCTTAAAAGTTTGTCAAATATTCTTGATATAAAGTGCGATCCTCCATCGCTTATGACTAAACGTGGTGTTCCAAATCTAGGGAATATATAGTTTTTAAATAGTTTAATTACTACCCTAGTGTCGTTTGTGGGTGCAGTTATAGCTTCAATCCACTTAGACACATAGTCTACAGCTACTAAGATATACCTATTTCCTAAGGATGTTGGAAAAGGTCCCATGAAATCTATACCCCATACGTCAAAGAGTTCTACTTCCTGAATGTTTCTTAGAGGCATTTCATCACGTCTTGAAATGTTTCCAGTGCGTTGGCATCTATCACACTTGACAATGAAAGCATAGACATCACGCCACATGGTAGGCCAGAATAGGCCAGCTTGAAGAATCTTGGCGTATGTCTTAGAGGTGCTCGCATGTCCACCATAAGGTGCAGAATGACAATGCTCGATAATATTATTTACCTCTTCTTCTGGAACGCAACGGCGAAAAATGCCATCTTTACCCCTTTTGAAAAGGAGCGGTTCGTCCCAATAGAAGTTTCTCACATCGTGGAAGAATTTCTTCTTGCGGTGGTAGTCAAGATCAGGGGGTACTATATCAACAGCTAGGTAATTAACGAAATCTGCATACCAGGGTACGTTATTTATTGCTAAGGAATTTTGGGAATGCTCATAAGGATCTAGGTTATTGTCTTCAATGGTTTCTACTCTAGCGATCAGTCTATCATAGGCGAAATCATCATTTATGGGTACTAGTTCAGGTTTTAGATGTTCTAGCCTAGAAAGGTGATCGGCTACTATATTTTCAGTGCCTTTTTTTTATCTCTTATGTCTAAATCAAACTCTTGTAGTAATAGAATCCATCGGAGTAACCTGGGCTTGGCATCTTTTTTACTTAATAGGAAACAAATGGCAGCATGATCGGTGTAAACAATAATTTTTCCTCTTACTAGATAAGATCTAAATTTGTCTATAGCAAAAACTACAGCGAGTAATTCTTTTTCGGTTGTTGCGTAATTAAGTTGGGCAGCATCTAGGGTTCTACTGGCATAATAAGTGGCATGTAATTTTTTATCTTTCCTTTGTCCTAGTACGGATCCAACTGCATAATCACTAGCATCGCACATTATCTCAAAAGGTTCCGACCAATCGGGCGGTTTCATAATGGGTGCAGAGATTAATGCTTGCTTTAAAAGATTAAATGCGTCATTACATTTTTCGTCGAAAATGAATTCAACATCTTTCATTAAAAGTCCGGTTAAAGGTTTAGTTATTTTGGAGAAGTCCTTAATAAAACGCCGGTAGAATCCAGCGTGTCCAAGAAAGCTTCGGACTTCTCTGATGGTTTTTAGTGGTTTTAGGTTTTCTATAACTTCTATTTTAGCTTTATCTACCTCTATACCTTTTTCGGAAACTATATGTCCTAAAACTATTCCTTCGGTCACCATGAAATGACATTTTTCCCAATTTAGCACGAGGTTCACCTCCACACATCTCTCCAGGATTTTCTCAAGGTTAGCAAGACAATTGTGAAAATTGAATCCGCAAACCGAGAAATCATCCATAAACACTTCCATGATACCATCTAGGTAATCTGCAAAGATTGACATCATGCAGCGTTGGAAAGTAGCTGGGGCATTACAGAGGCCGAAAGACATTCGTCTATAGGCAAAAGTTCCACAAGGGCATGTAAAGGTAGTTTTTTCTTGATCTTCGGGGTGAATAGGTATTTGGAAGAATCCAGAGTATCCATCTAGATAGCAGAAGTAAGAGTGTCTGGCTAGACGCTCCAACATCTGGTCAATAAATGGTAAAGGGAAATGGTCCTTCCTAGTTGCTTTATTTAATTTTCTATAATCTATACACATCCGCCATCCTCCTTCTAAACGTTATGCTACATGTTCACCTTTATCGTTTTACACGACTGTGATGCCTCCCTTTTTAGGTACTACATGCACAGGGCTCACCCACTTACTATCCGAGATCTGGTAGATGATACCTGCCTCAAGTAACTTAAGAACTTCCTTCTTAACAACATCACTCATTATAGGGTTTATTCTTCTCTGATGCTCCCTAGAGGGTTTTGAATCTTCTTCTAACGAGATCCGATGCATGCATACGGATGGGCTTATACCTTTCAGGTCAGAGATATTATATCCTAAGGCTGAGGGATATCTTCGTAAAACGTCTAAAAGTTGGTTCGTCTCCTCTTGGCTCAAGGTAGCACTAACTATAACTGGACGGTTCATCTTTTCATCGAGGAACTCATATCTCAGGTTCTTAGGCAGTTCCTTAAGTTCTAAGGTTGGTTTCTTATGGCATGGCATAGGATCTGGGGTAAGGGATAAACATTCGTAAAGGTTATCATCGATGTAAGGTTCTTTAAAGTCATCATCTTCCTTTATGGGGGTTGATGGTAACTTAATTGTTTTTATAATTTCTTTTTGTTCTAATTCTCTAACACATTCATCAATGATATCTAAGGCATAACACGAGTCTCCCATCACAGGTGCCATAAGAAATTTCGAAAGTATAAATTCTATTTTCTCGTCACCTACCTCAAATGTCAACTTTCCTTTCTTGACATCTATTATGGCTCCTGCAGTCGATAAGAATGGTCTACCTAGAAGAATTGGTATATCATTGTCCTCTTTGATGTCCATGACGACAAAATCAGTAGGGATAAATAGTTGACCTATCCTAACAGGAACATCTTCCAAAATGCCTATCGGATATTTGACAGATCTATCGGCTAACTGAAGTGACATCTTAATGGGTTGTAATTCTCCCAAGTTTAACCTCTCACAAACTGCTAAAGGCATTAAACTCACACTAGCTCCTAAGTCTAGAAAAGATTTATCGATGACATGATTACCCAAAAGGCAAGGAATGGAGAAATTTCCAGGATCTTTATCTTTCTTTGCTAATTTGTCCTCGGAAATAGCATTACATTCCAAAGGCTTCGGATCGTCAAGTCTACGTTTGTTGGTAAGGATGTCTTTGATAAACTTTGCATAAGAAGGTATTTGGGTGATGGCTTCTGTGAAAGGGATTTCTACATGAAGTTTTTCTATAACTTTAATAAATTTTTGGTACTGTTTATTGATCTGGGTTTGTTTGAGTCTTTGGGGATATGGTATAGGTGGTTTATATGGCGGGGGCGGTACGTAAATTTTATCTTTAGGTTCTTCTCCTTTTTCTCGACCTTCCTGGTTTTCAGATTCCTCTGGTTCCTTTACTTTGTCCGGGGGTTTGGTACATTCCTTAGAAGTTTCGGGTTCACTTAATCTTGGGTTTGGTGACTCATCATAAGCGTTCCCACTTCTTAGGGTAATGGCATTGGCTTGTCTCTCGGATTTTATTGAGGTTGTCCAGGGAATTGTCCTCCAGGTGTAGTCTGAGGGGCTTGGTTTAAAGCTACCTGAGAGATCTGGGTTTCAAGCATCTTGGTATGAGTAACTATTTGGTCAACCTTGGTTCCTAACTGAGTAATCAATTCGTTAACATGAATGTTTTGGTTCATGAACTCCTTGTTTTGTTGGGTTTGAGCGGTGATAAAATTTTCCATAATTTTCTCAAGGATCGGCTTTGGTGGTACAGGTTGCATAGGTTGATTTGATCTAGGGGCTTGATAACTAGGTCTCGGAGGTGCGTTATTTTGAATAGGGTTATTGTTTTTATAGGAGAAGTTAGGGTGATTCCTCCATCCAGGGTTATAGGTATTCGAGTATGGGTTCCCTTGGGTGTAGTTCACTTGCTCGGAGTGGGTTTCATTCAATAGACTGCATTCTGCAGATTGGTGTCCTTGGGTTCCACATATCTTACAATCCGACGAAACTGCGGCTATAGTATTCGAGTTTATGCACATATGCTCGACCTTAAGGGCTAATGCGTCCATTTTAGCCTGCATCATGTCTATAGAGCTTAGTTCATGCACTCCTCCTTGGGCTTCCTTCTTCTCAACTGTCGCTCGTTCGACTCCCCATGATTGATGGTTTTGAGCCATATCTTCGATGAGGGCACTAGCTTCAGGGTAAGGTTTGTTCATCAGAGCACCGCCTGCGGCAGTGTCGATGGTCATCTTTGTGTTATAATGAAGTCCATTATATAAGGTTTGAATGATTAACCAGTTTTCTAAGCCATGATGTGGGCATGCTCGTAACAACTCTTTATATCTCTCCCAAGCTTCGAACAACGATTCTCCTTGGTTTTGGGTAAATCTAGTTATATGGTTTCGAAGAACGACGGTCTTACTCGGGGGAAAAAGGAATTGGGTGGAAAGGAATCTAACCATGAAAGGGCTTTATCTCTGAGGGAAAAAGGAAATAATCTTAAACGTATTGCCTCAGGAGAAGCTCCATTGGTTTTAAAAGTATCTGCTAATTGAAGAAATATTTTTAAATGTTGGTTAGGGTTCTCGGTAGCGAGACCCGCGAATTGTCTCTGTTGCACTAGTTGCAACAGGGATGGTTTAAGTTCAAAATTATTGGTTGGGATGTTTGGGTTTACTATACTAGAACTAGGTTCTTCATTAGATGGTTGAGCGAAGTCCTTAAGAGGTCTTTGGTTTTGATCTTCGGCCATAGCTCTCTTAATTCTATTAAAGAATAAACGTGCGCGAGCGTAACGTTCAGGTTCCGCTAGAGGGTTTACTAAGCTTAAACTTCCGGTGCTGCGAGTTCTTCGCATCGACCGACGGGAAATAACCTAAGTCTAAACGATATAACAACAGGAAAATGAAATTTGACGAAATTGGTCCCCGGCAACGGCGCCAAAAACTTGATGCGTGCTTTTCGCAAGTATACGAACGCGTCAGAGTAATATAAAATATTATCGTATCCACAAAGACCAAGTGTCAATCTATCGTTATCTGTCGCTATGGTGTTTATCAAAGGCAATCGAAATAAGTGTTTTGTAGTGTGCAATAAAAAGTAAAGTATTGAAACAGAATATAATTAACAAAGATAGGGTCGAATGTAATTCACGTAATCAACTGATAATCCAAGTACTTGCTAATAGAACTACTCATGGGCAATGTTTCCTACTTTGAAAAGAACTAATTTAACAGGAACTGTCGCTTTCGCGTATTCAGAACCGAGTTGTACTCCCTAATCAAACCCTCTTATTGTCACTTATAAAAAGGCGCGCATTGCGTTAGAGTAGTAAACCTATTTTTAAGAAATATAGTATCTTGACTAAGTTGAAAAGTATTATAACCTGGATTTCTTAACCAAAAGAGGTTCTCACGAACCAGACTCTAAACTTATAAACGCGTCCGAAAATAGTTTTAAAACCTCTTTTCTTCTTGATGTTAAAAACTCCTAATGAACTAAACAAAGCGCTTTCGCTGTTTTTGAAATAGTTAAAAACAATTAAGTTTATAAAGACGTTGGACGGCTTTCGATCTTACCCAACGGAATTGAAGTGCGGGAAAACTTAAGTTGAAAGTTAAAATAGCCCTTTAAGTGTTTCTACGAACGATTGTACGGATTACTGGTTTAATTACGATCCTATCATTCTAGCCTTATAAATTTAGCTAGACATGGTAAAGTAAAAGTGCATTAAAATAAATAAAAGTAGTGCGAGTGCGGAAAGTAAATAATTTAAAGTGAGTGCGGGAAATAAATAAAGTAAAAGCGAGTGCGGGAAATAAATAAAGTAAAGCGAGTGCGGGAAATAAATAAAGTAAAAGCGAGTGCGGAAAATAAATAAAGTAAAGCGAGTGCGGGAAATAAATAAAGTAAAGCGAGTGCGGGAAATAAATAAAGTAAAGGCGAGTAATAAAAAACCTGCTCCAATCGGAGGGCTGAGTAAATTGCAATGCGGAAAAGAAAATGGCGGCAGGATTAACTTCCTTCCAAAGTGCTCCAAACTCGATTACAGACTCTATCACAGACTTGATGACACAATTGTGGTAACACTCCAATGCGAAGTGATTACCACTATAAAATACTGAATATATGCCTAAGTGAAACAAAGTTGCTTCTGAGTTTGCCTCTGCTCTAAGTTTGGATGATTGTAAAACTGAATTCACGTTTCTATTTATAAGCAAATAAAAAAAGTGGAATTGACTTGGATGCCCTTCAACTTGAAAATAGAGGAAACTGTTTCCTTCTTGTGGCGCCCGCCACAAGGCTATGGCGCCCGCCACAAGGCTATGGCGCCCGCCACAAGCACAAAGTGGGGCGCCTTAGTGGATGAAGTGGGGAAACGTGGGAGTTGAGGAAGTTGGACTTGGACACGTCATGGCTTGGTCTGTGGCGCCCGCCATGGGGTAGGCCATAAGAACAAAATGCTGAATTTTAGGGTTTTTAGCTCTTTTTGGCTCCTTTTCTTGATTGGGGCTCCGATTAAAGTAAAAACTTGAAAACAAAGGAAAACACAGTAATAACACAATAAAATGATTATAAAACAACTAGAATGCATGTGAAATCGGAGTCAAAAATACGTAAATTTTAGTGTGATCACATATATCTAACATATATTCAATGTTTGTTGAATTATCACTAACATATATTAGACATCTATTTAACTAATATATTTCATATTTAGTTTTGTCTCCATTGAATTATAATTACTATATATTAGACCTCAAAATCTAAGATGTTTTAAGGAAGTCTAAACCTAACTACTATTGGTAAATGCAATGATTTTATTTTAACTTTTTTATGAATCCTCCAGTTTTTAAGATATATTTAATCACAGTTTAAAGATAAGACAATTTTAAATTATATGAAATTCATATTACACATGTTTAAAGAAGAGTATGCTTCAGTTCCAATCAAGAGATCACCAAAAAATTATGAAAAAAATAGTTAGTTACTTTTTAAAATTAGATGTTTTGTTACGACTTAAAATTAGCCATTGTCTTCTCCAACTCTATAGCAACAAACTATTCTCCAAGAAATTGTATAGTTGAAAAACATGGAATCGTGCATGATGAACAAGAGTTTTTGGAACGTAACTCTAAAAAAGTCAAAGGTGGTTATCAAACTTTAAAACAAGGCTCGAGCATGCATTTTGGTGTGTGAGGATGCGGTTGCAATGAAGAAGAATGATCAATATATTTATTCACCCAAAAAGTCCTATAAGGATTCAATGATGGGAAATTTTAATGGAGAAAAGCATAATAATGATACTATGACAATTATTTTAATTGATAATGAAATGGAGAATGTCTGAAGGGATGATGAGGAAAAGTGTCTTTTGATAGAAGAAATGAAGACGTGTCAATAAGATTGTCTAAATTTCATACTTTCAGGCAAAGAGGAGAAAAGAATTGTCAAAATATGAAAATCGGGAGTTATTGTTAAACTTCTTGATGGGAATATTGGATACAAGGCCTTGGAAACAAGTTTGAATCAGGTGTGGGTGAGGAATGAAATTATCAATATTATAGATCTGAGTAATGACTATTTTCTTGTGACTTTTTCCGATAAAGATGATCAATATCATACTTTAGTGGATGGTCTTTGGCTAATAAATGATCTTTATCTCACTGTTAGATAATGAAGTCTTGATTTTTATCAAGATACTGATCAAATTGAGAAGGTAGTCATTTGTGAGATCTTTTCAGGGTTACCAATTGAATATTATGATGAGAAATTTATTACATTTATTGGTAACGACATTGGTCGAATAGTGAAGGTGGACAAGAACATTCTTCTTCAGGAACGGTGCAAGTATGCAAGATTGTGTGTGGAGGTTGATTTTGTTGGATAGGAATATGGAATAGAGAAATGGTCTAGAGGGGGATCAATAAACTCTTTTAAAAAATTAACCTCTTAAAAAAAAGAGTAATATCAGAGTTTTGAAATGCACAAAAGTCTTAAAGAGAAAATAGAGAGCTTATGCTTGTATAAGAAATCAATCACGATTAAAGATACATAATTCACAAATACCATAGATTGTTCAAAGACTATACACAAAATGTTGCTAGCTATATCGAATTAATAAATTGTAAATTATACGAGATGTGTCATTTACATAAATTCAATTATTGTATAATTCTAACACAACTAATCCGCATATTTTAATCACCAATAAAACTCAATTAGGTTCTGATTCCAACCGGAATTAACGATAAACTATCCTAAGAAACGAAAACCTAAACATGCAATAGCCTACAAAAATTAAATACAATATAGGATTGTGGGAGCTGATAAAAATCTCTTCTAAAAATCTCTTATCAGATTCTGAACTCAAGTCTAGAATCTAATAAAGAGTTAAGTGTTTGGAGCTGATAAAAACAAGTTCAAAGTTAAAGAGTGAAAGAAAGAGAGACATGAGCAAATTTATCCTTGTTCCTCCTACAAAACAAGAGTAGTTCAGTCCCTTTGTACTTCCAAGGGATTAAACTATACTCACTGTTGATTACTAATGCTCAAGTACACAAGCAAAAGACTTTAAATGCTGAAAAACACAAGTAAGAGACTTCTAATGCTCAAGCATACATCAGGAAACTTCATATGCTTAAGCATACAAGCAAGAGACTTCTTACAACCTAACTTAAAAGATTATTTGAATATTACACTTGATATACAATCAGAGGTGTAAAAGAATTACAACCCAATAAGACTCTTAAGACTTAAGAATTTATAAGATATACAAATGATAAGAAATTCTAAATTAGACTTGTGTTTTTTGTTTGACAAAGTAACAAATTTTTTTATTTTCAAAGATTAGTTGATTTTTCATCAAGTCTTCAAATAAATGAGCATTATAGAAGTTGTATCATAAATGTTAGAATGCTACTTGATATGGTTAATCCCTTTGATCAAAAGAACGCAAATTGCTCTATGAGTTTGAAAGTTGCCTATTTGAGTCTTCTCAATCCTTGTGTTGACTGGCCTTAGAATATGATATTGACCTATTAGAGTCTTCTTGATCCTTGCGTTAACTGACCTCTGAGTCTGATAGTGACCTATCAAACTCTTAGTCTTCAGATGTTGACTTCCTTCAGAGTCTGAGTCTTTAGAGTCTGGGAACTTTAGAGGTTGACTTTCTTTAGAGTCTGGTCTTTAGAAGTTGACCTCCTTCAGAGTCTGGTTCTCAGGTTTTGATCCTTCAGATTCTGGATCTTTTAGCTTCTCTTTAAATGTTCATTTTTAGTACCAGAACTGACTTTATATCAGAAATTTTAGTTTATGGTCCTGCACACTTGAACATATGTTAGTATACCCAAATATTCTTTACATAATTTGTTATCATCAAAACCTTAGAGGTATGATACAAACTAATTTTGTTCCAACATACTTCACACATCAATGGTTTCCCATTGGAAGTTGTTTTCTTCCACTATATTTTGACAAATATTAAACGGGTTCATTCAATCATAAATCCACAATAATTTTGAGAAAGATGAATCTCCTATCTGGATATTTACTTATATACAGCTTGATGTTAAACCCTTTGCAAAATATTTACTCCATTCTCACTTTTTGAATCTTCCAGCTTCACCAAGCTGCTCACGGTCTTCACGTGTTGTAGTTACCCATGATCCCACCAGTCTCTTGGAAATGAACTGCCCGAAGATTGAGGAGTACTCCTACCTTTTATGTAGGCATCCACTTAGCACTACCAAGGTCAACCTAGAAAGAAGAACCTCCTTCTTTTCACTGCAATTTGTCACTACCAGTCATCACAACCGCAATCTTGCAAGCTTTTTAAGAAGTTATGTTTTCAAGAGATTTCAAGATCTCTCATTATCAAGATCTGAAATTAAAACTAGAGGTTGAAGATGAAAGAAGTTATGTTTTCAAGAGATTTTGAGTTTTAAAAAGTGAGAGGTTGTTGATTTCGCACAATCATAATGTTGTTTATGAGTGTGATTTTTGTAAATGAAGTGACAAAATAAATTTATACGTGCTGGAGATAATGCACAAAAATAGGTGAAAATGGTTGTTAGATTTGACTCAAGAACATTTCATGATTTGAATCAAATGAGAAAGTAGAGTGGAACAAGATTAACATAAAGAAAAGTGACTTATTTCCTGTGATTCGGTTCATGTTGTAGCTCTGATTCGAGTCATGAAGGCTCATGATTCGAGTTATGTATAAAGCTTGATTCAAAGTAATTTGGACAGAGCCAACTAGGAAAAAGTGAAAACGTTAGTGATTTGAGACATGTAGAAAGTGTGATTCAAATCAAATTAGGCAGTAGGTAACATGAGATATGTGATTCGAGTAATGTACAACTTGTGATTCAAGTCACCGAGTTGCCTAATTTGAATCATGTGTATATTGTGATTCAAGTCGTAGACACCCTAATGATATTGTTCTCATTTGTTTGATTTGATTCAAGTCATGATTTGTGAGTGACCCGAATCATACAGACCAAATCTCAATCTTTCTAGTTTTTCAAAATAGTTTGAGATTTCAGTTCCTACATAACTTGAACCAACTTCAACAATGGTTCTTGTTCCATTAACTCAAGTAATTGACTTAAATCATAGTGATTATACTCAAATATAAACAATCCAATTATTCATGCTAAAACGAATCGATTCAAAACTTGATTCAGAGACATGCAATCATGAAGGAGACTCAATAAACAATAATAAACGAAACAAATGTGACAAGACAAGCAACAACATTATATTATGGTTCTACCCAGAATATATTAGAGACATGCAACTTCAAATTTATCAAAAGTGATGCTTGCTATCACGATTAAACATAGGGTCTTTAAGGTGGAATACCAAGGGTTACATATTTAATGTATCAAGTGTAGGAAGTTTAGTCACTATATGGAAGATTGTGGAGAGAAAGAAACTCATGTAACTAAAGGGGAGGTGGTGTCTAGGAGGGAAAAAAGAATATGGAGTCCAATGGTATTCAAGGTCGCAGTAAGGTGCAAGAGGGTCTTGGGTACGTTGTTAGTAAACAACAACGTCTAAGGAAAATGAAGGAGAATGATTTGACAATGGTGCACGGTGGTCAGATGAATGTTCTGGTGGCAGTTAACGCTGGAGTGAAATTAATGGGATCAAGATTTTCTATTTTGGGTAAAGATATCCAAAATCTGGAAGTTGAGAAATTGGAGGAGGAGGAAATAATGGGAGAGAATTGAAGGAAAATTGCGATCCAAAATGCAGCGGAAATTAAAAATTCTCCTTTAGTGATCCTTACGAATGGGCATGATCAGTGGTAAAATTCTCCTTTGATGTAGATCTAAGGAGTGAATGGTGAAAACGCCTCTACTTAGTCCACACGAATAGATTCCTTCAGTCTCAGTGCTAGTTGCTACAAATGAAGGCCTTGAGTGTATGTGTGTGTGTGTGTGAGAGAGAGAGAGAGGGGGGGGGGGAGAGAGAGAGAGAGAGAGAGAAACTAAAATTTTATCTAGTGAAATGCTTCAGCACAAGGGTTCTATTTATAGAACCACTTGTCTGGAAGCAAGCTAAAAAGTCCACTTAAGTGTATGTGGCCTGTAACGCCCCAAACTGCTTTCAGAATTATCGACTGACCGCACAAACCAACACAAGTCTTTTCGGCATATTTTATCCTCACTCACACGCTTTCCGAGAAACTTCCCAAAAAAGAAGAAACTACTCCAAGTCAAGCACACTTAACTATGGAGTTGTTATTTGCTAGGCTACCAAAAAGAAGATGCATCTTATTGGTATAGGTAGTGCCAATTAATCCTTATAAACCTTCCTTCAACCATGCAGTCTAATACCTGCACAACCTCATGATCCCTCTAATTCTGATGTGAATTCATCTTTTTCCTAGAAGCTACTAGGAGTGTCTCATTGTCATGCCTCGTGCATCAACAACCATTCCCTCTCCCTCGGGTGTAACATGTAACCACTCTTTGGCCTCTCAGACTGCTTTTAGGATTATCAATTGACCCCACAAACCAACACGAGTCTTTTTAGCATGTTTTTCTCATCACTCACACGCTTTCTGGGAAACTTCCCAGAAGATCACCCATTCAAATACTACTCCAAGTCAAGCACATTTAACTATGGAGTTCTTATCTGTAAGGCTACCGAAAATAAGATGCATCTTCTTTTCGGTAGCCTAACAAATAAGAACTCCATAGTTAAGTGTGCTTGACTTGGAGTAGTATTTGGATGGGTGACCTTCTGAGAAGTTTCCCGGAAAGCATGTGAGTGAGGAAAAAACATTCTGAAAAGACCTATGTTGGTTTGTGGGGTCAGTCAGTAATCCTGAAAGCAGTATGGGGAGTTACATGGCCCATATCTTATGATATACCAAAAATCACTTAAGCGCGTGGTACCTTTCCATATTTCATGTTCTACTTAAGTGCACTGTACCTTACGATGTTCTACAATTCACTTAGGTGCATCATACCTTACGGTGTTCCTTATTTACTCTATCTCTCATTAATCCATCCTTTTGTGTGGGACCCTGTAGGTTTTCACGACATTGACAATCATATTAAATAGCATATTTAACATAATAAACAGTGAGCGGTATCTAGCAACACATCACTGCTACCCAAGACATGAAAATGTCATATGATCTGACAAATCCTTTTGTGATAGTACTTGTGTGTAAAATTACCTTTTTTGCCCTTATGTCTATATTGAACACAAGCCATAGATTGTGTCATCCTTTTTCAGTTCAATATTGGACCCTTAGACATTTATCCTATTATACGGGATGGACAAATTCCATCTAGGTCACTCATGTCCCTCAGCATGCTTCGTGGAGTACCCATCAACTGTCTGTATGGTCATCTAATTACGGACAATGTTTGATCAGCAATAAAGCACTCAACTCTACATCTAGGATCCATAGTGGTTTCAGGTCGAAGGGTTGTATACACCACTATCACCATGAGAATAACTTATGATACTTTGCATAATATTCTATGTAGTATTCTCATAGTAGGTCAATCCAATATAAATATTACTCCTAACATTCATACCTATCTTTAAGACTAGATAACTCCTTATCCATGATCCATGAGATGTGATCATCAATCTATATACATAATAGTCTTAATGCTTTAATGTTATCCCCCTTCACAACAAAGCTCGACTCCGGATACTTTAAGAATAGTGTCCTTATATTTAATGGGATCTCATGATTAAGTCGCACTTGATACACTAAACGGACTAGCTATTCTAGGGACTTTATTAAACAAACATAATAAAGAAAAGCCTTTTATTATTAATAAATAATTTAATACAAGTACCAAAAGTATTGGCCTCTAGGGCTTACACCAACAAGAATATCTTGCAAAAGATCATGAATAATTAGTAGAGAGATAATGTAACACGCAAGAACATAAAAAAGAAGATTATAAGTGGGCCTTATAGAAAGAGTGAGGATATTCCGTACAGAATCATATAAAACAAAGTTAATGATGGAAAACGTATTTCTTAGGTACCACGTGATAATATCAAGGACATCTATGAAATACTTATATGTCAGTTGTTTAGAAACTTACATAACCATATGTTATAAATAATATGATAATATTCATTGCTAGTCATTTAAAAAATTATACTCATGTTCTTACAACGAAACACATAAGACAATGGATGAGGTCATAAAAACTTCTAAAATAATGTTGAGATAAACAGTGGCTAATGTAGCAGTAAATATTTGAGATTAAACTATTGATTTACTTAACTCACAAATCAAGAGTCGACACCGCGCTTTTATTGTTTCCAAAGGAAAGGGAAAAAGAACGAACAAAACCCAAAGAAGTTTTAAAACAAAACTAATAAAAAGAGATAAGGGTACGAGGGTTGGTTATGCAAAGGGAAGATATTAGCACCTAAACATCTATAGTACTCTATAGGAACCTCTTTGAAAATATATGCATTTTGGATTTTAAAAGGTGTTGTTTGTAAAAGATTAGGGAGATGAGAAGAGAAATGTTTTTAATGATTTTTGTGTTTCCCAAGACTTCCTGAGTCTCATACCTACGTACCAACAAAGTGCAATGAAGATCAAAACCTCGTAGTTCATGGTAAAAGTAACAAAGATGTTTATTTTAATTCACTTTTAATGAAAAGACATTTTGCCATTTTAAGGAGAATACTCAACTAGTCACCCCCGCAAGTATGAGAACTTTTCCTCACCACAGAGAAGGCCTCCAACTTGGATAGGGATCAACAAGTATGCCATTAGCTCTCTTAGATGGGAAAGAATTATCATCAATGCTACAGGGATAGGAGAATTATACCTCAATTATGGAAATACTCATGTCTAAACTTTGAGAAAAAAAGTTTTAAGAGGAAAAAGTGCACAAAGGGCACAAAATAGTTTGAGTGGGTTATGTATTTTTTTAAGTCTTCTGTAATTTGTTCGAATATGCTTAAGATATGTTAGAATTTATTAAGAAACGATTTTGAAAGTCACTTGACAAAAGGAAAGATTTATTAAGAAAGTGGTTCAAGTTTGAAAACAAGAAAGGTTTTTTGAAATAGAGGAGAATATTTTGAAAATCAAAGAATGGAGGAGAGGAAAAGACTATCATAGAACATAAAGTAAAATATAGGGAGGAAAGATCTAACCAAGAGATAACATGCTTTATGACATGAGTCAAGCAAAAATTCTCTCATTTGGATTAAGCCTCAAGCAAGCCAGATAAGTAAAGAATAATCCATGTATCAGATGAAACCAAAGTAACCAAACCAAGTCTTCAAAAGAAGTCCAAAGTCAAAGATACCAGATGAATCCCAAGGTCTCAAATCACAAACTCTCAAAGCAAGGGTCAAGGTCCTAGTTCTAAGTCCATAACTCCATAACAATGTTAAAGATAGTAACCTCAAGTCCATGAATTAAGAGAACCATTCTTTTAAGGTTTTTTCCTTTATTAATCTCTTTTAAAGAAAAAGAAAATTGACAAACGAAAAAGAGCATAAACATAAACAAAGGTCCAAGTGGACAAAGAGCAAATAGCATAAGCACAAACACTATGATATGAGATGCTAAAATAAAAGCATAAAGTAAATATCATAAGATAAATGACATTAAAGTAAAGTTTATACAATAATGTGTTAGTAATCAAGAATAGAAAGGAAACTTGTCATCTTTTGGAGAACACTCAACTATTCACCCACAAGTATGAAAGTATGGACCTTTACATTACCATGAGAAGGGCTCCAACTTGGATAAAATCAAAAAGTATGCCACAAGCTCTCTTAGGGGAAAAGGAAATAATATTTTTCACACAATACCATGAGGAGTAGGAGACTTACAATCTCACTTATGAAAATGACTTGTTTTCTGATTCAGGACAAATTTAGCACTATGTTAAGCAATCGTAATTGCACTTATGTAGAAGTCACAACTATCTGAGACTGATCAATAATAATATTTATGTTAGTACATGCTAGAGACATGATATGTAAATCATTCTCCTAAAGCTACGCCACAAAAAAAAGGTAGATCAAGCACAAAGGCTAGGAGAGTGCTCCGTTACATCAATCCATACTTCACGATACTTAGGACAAACTTATACATCAATCCAAAGTACCTTAAATGATCTGTGATCAATTAAGAGGTAGATTTGAAATGATGAAAATTCATCAAGCACTAATCCACACATCATGAACAAGATGGACACAAACCATCCAATTGATCAAAAGAAAAAAAAGGAAGATAAAGGGATGAAGAAGAAGGAGACAAGAGAAACCAAATCCAAATTGGGTCAAAGTCTTGATCAAGTCATCATCAAAATCAATCATCCATTTTGGTAGATTAGGATTTTCACCCCATCAACACCCAAGATCCATTGAGTTTGATGAGACCCGTGATCAAAATAACTAAGATCCAAGGCCAACAGAAGTCAACAAAGGTCAAACAAATATGAAATGAAATAAAATAAAATAAAATGCATTAAAAATATTTTTAAAATGAATTTTAAAAGGGAAATAAAACAAAAAAATCCATAAATCCCTATAAAACACCAAATAGATAGCCAAGAAAATTATGGAAGATTGGGAATAAAATAACAAACATAAAATTAATTTTTCAGAATTTTTAAGTGCTTAAAAGTATTTTTAAACCAATTAAAATAAAGGATAAAAGAGAAAATCCATGAAAAATAGAAAATCAAGAAAATAAAATATTAAAAAATAAAAATCAGATAAAGAAAAATAAAAGAGAATTTTAGAATTTATTTTGGTGTTTTTTTGGATGAAAAATGAATTTATTATGAATTTTCAAGGAAATGAAATTTAAAATGAAAAAGAAAAATAAATAAAAAATCAGAAAAAATACAGAGTATTGGATATGACCTCATTAATTGACGTGGCAGATTCAACAGCTATCAGACTGGGACGCACAATGGAAATTAGCCAAAATAAGACACGAGATTGAATTCAAAATGGACCAATCAGAACATTTCAAATTGCCAACGTGTATGGCCAAACTTAGATAACCTGAAACACTCCAGTCATCTTCCCCGATGATCCCTCACCGGAGTTTCATCGTTTGGAAAATTCAGAACATGAGACTACCACCAATATGATCGCCTCCTCATCACGAATTTGACCTCATGCTCAAAGTTCATTTATCTAAACTGAGCATGGAGAATTTTAGAGAAGTTTCAGAAGAAAGCAAGCCACGAAAAATTAAATTAAATGATAAACACAAGCAATCAACACCAGATAAGTTAGGGGAAATCATCAGAGAGTGAAGTACTACATTGTGGTAAATTATCTGAGTTCAAATGATGCTCAGAACTACCTTGTCCAAATGATGATTATAAGTTGATGGAGCTCGATCTGGTCAGGGCACTTCAGGAGGTCTTAGAGCTTAGGAATTGTTACAAAAGCTTCAGAGAAGGCCGAAGGTGCTAATGGAATCAATAAATTGAATTGAAACAAGCTAATATTCAAAATACGATAACTCAATTTTCTGGAAAATTTTCAGAGTGAAGCGGGGGTTCTTTGGTTCTCCAAAGCTTGTGAATGAAGTAAGCATGTTGCTCTATTTATAGGGAGGTGATTGGTAATCTCATATGTGTCAAATGATGCTCAATTCATGCAAAACAAATTCGATCAATAAGTGAGAAAAGTGTGACTTGCAAACCATCAAAACTCAGCAAATCACGCGTTTTAGGAGTCAATTAACTTTTGGAGACTTGACTAAACATGTTTAGGCCCAAAATGTGTGGTAAATTGGCTTGTAAATTATATTAGTGAAGTTCAAAATTCGGATCATGGTGATTTCTTCAGTTTTAAGTCACCATGTTCAACTTAATGGGGTATCTTGCTCATAAGACTTTTTGATCCCATTCTTATTGTAATTTGTTGAAATCATATCAAAGATCATAATGTGCCAATAAAGGTTGCATTTTTATGCTTGAGCACAAAGTTATGGCATGTTGAAGTTGGCACCGAAATCTAGTAATGTAACTTAGAAAATTCTAAGTCCCAAATGGCTAAAAATGACATGTAACGTCTCAAAGCATTTGATGGCCTTCCAAGCATAATTTAACTTTGATCCTTGATGCAAACTTATAGAGGAAATCACAAATGATATTGTTCAAAAAGAATCAGCCTCAAATGTTTAAAATTGAATAAGTTTTAATCCTTGAAAGTTGAGAAAAAGTCACTTGAAAATAGGTCAAATTCCACTAAGTCCACAAATGACCTATAATGTCTTCAAACTTTTGATGATCCTCCAAGCATAATTGGCTCTTATAATGTAAATATAAGTTGTATAGGATATTGAGAAGATTCATATGCAAAAATAAGCACTCAAAAATGTTGAGAATTGAAGGAGTTATGATCCTTTGAACTTTGACTTCAAATGTTGACTTTTTGGTCAAACCTCTTGGAATAAACTTGTGCACTTGGAGTTTCCTTGCATTTCAAGGTACATGGATGATCACATGAACTCAAAATAAGGTGTCCTTGAATTTCTTTTGATTAGATTGCTCAAATTTTGAGGTATCTTGTTGAAGAAGGCATGGAAATAAACACTTGAACCTTTGACTTCTCTTGAGAAATAGGCCACAAAACTTTGAGATACTCTTGATCAAAATGAGATTGAAAGATGCTTGAGGACTTTAGAGATCATGCTTTGAGAGATAACCCCTTTGAGAAACAATGGTTGAACACACTTTGACTTGAGGAATCAACAAAAACCCTAGTCGGGGAACCATGTTGGATGCTCTTTATGAAAAGCCCTACCTTACACAATAAACTTAAAGAAAAAAAGACATATTTTTGCTATTTTGATTGGTGGTTAGATAAGCAATGAACATATAAACACAAAGGTAAAATACCAACAAAGAGGTGCTTGATGATCCCAACAAAAGGCAAACCCAAAGATGAGAGGGAGATGACATATATGTGATCTTGTTTGTATGAAAGGATGCAAATGACATGTGGGATCTTAGGGTAAAAAATTAGGGTATGACAGCTAAGAGGGTTTGGAGAAAGATGAATTTTTGGATTCTCATGAAAGTTCTTTCAAGTGATGAAGATACTGACATGGAAGTGGTTCCAAAGATTGTGGATCTCTCTAACCATTTGCAGTAAAAAGGTTTAATGCTTCTTGATTAATTGTTTGTTATGATTAGTAAGCACAATAGTATTCTTATATGGAACTGTCGTGGGGCAGCAAGTTCAGGATTATATCGTACTTGCAAATAGTATGTTGATATGTATCATCCTAGTATCCTTGTGATTATGGAAACCAAATGTGATACTAATAAACTCAAGAATACTTTTTAGTTATTGGGTTTTGATGGATGGAATTGCATTGATGTTAGAGGTTATGCGAGAGGTACCATGGTCGCATGGAAAGAAGGTGATGCTAGCATGATCCTAATTGAGAAAAAAATTCAATAAATCCACTTTAGGGGTGTGTTTCCTACCCTAGTGTGCTTGAAGAGAGTTAAACAGTTTTTTAGGAAGATTATAGGACTATTTCAACTTCTATGCAAAGTACGTGGTTGGTCGCTGGAGATTTTAATAATATTGTAGTTGTTTTGGAAAAAAAAGGAGGAGATCCCGTTTCTTCTTGCAGGTGTGGTAAATTTCTGGAAAGGTTTAATGCTTGCAACCTTATTGATATAGGATCTTTTAGATCTAAATATACATGGAGAGGTCGTATATTCCATGGTGGTAATTGAATATTTGAAAAGCTTGATCGACCTTTTTGCAATGATAATTGAAGGCCTAACTTTTTGAATGTGTATGTCAAAGTTCTTGCTCGTATGAATTTCTCTGATCATCATCCCATTCTAATCACATCATTTGCTAATTTTCATTGAGAAAAGTTAAATATTTCAGTTTTGAAAGTGTGTGGATAATAGAATCTACTTATATTAATATGATTAAAGAGGGGGATGTGAATTGGGTTTTAAAAATAAAAGCTTTTTACCAACTCAAAAACTCCATGCAATCAAAAGAACAAAGAGATAAAGACACAAGGATTTTTATCCTGGTTCGCTTGAAATCAAAGATACTCCAGTGCACTCGCCAAGGTGATTTTGCCTTATACACAATGACTTAATCCACTATAATCAAACAGATTAAAAGGAAATCACAAAGAACAACTTTCTTTGTCTTCTCAAGGATCCGAATACAACTTAGTCTCCTTAAGGAAATCACAAAGAACAATTTTCTTTGTCTTCTCAAGGATCTGACTACAACTTAGTCTCCTTAAGAAAGTAACAAAGAACAACTTTCTTTATCTTCTCAGAGATCCGACTATAACTTAGTCTCCTTAAGGAAATACAAACAAACAAGTTTGAATACAACTTTTTGTGTTACAAGTTGCTTCTACACAAGCAGATTTTACACAAATTAAATACAATCACCTAAAGAAAAGTATTTACAAAGTCGAGAGATTTTCACGTAGAGACGGTCTTGTAAATTGTTGCATTCACTTTCCTCAAGTCTCCAAGTCCTACTTATATAGCATAAGAGACAGACCGTTGGAAGGAAAATTGGGTTTTAAAAACAAAAGCTTTTTACCAACTCAAAAACTCCACACAATCAAAAGAACAAAGAGAGAAAACAAGGATTTTTATCCTGGTTCGCTTGAAATCAAAGTTACTCCAGCCCACCCGCCAAGGTGATTTGGCCTTATACACAAGAACTTAATCCACTATAATCAAACAAATTACAAGGAAATCACAAAGAACAACTTTCTTTATCTTCTCAAGGATCTGATCTGACTACAACTTAGTCTCCTTAAGGAAATCACGAAGAACAACTTTCTTTGTCTTCTCAAGAATCTGACTACAACTTAGTCTCCTTAAGGAAATCACAAAGAACAACTTTATTTTTATTCTCAAGGATTCGAATATAACTTAGTCTCCTTAAGGAAATACAAACAAACGGGTTTGAATACATCTTTTTATGTTGCAAGTTGCTTTTACACAAGCAGATTTTACACAAATAAAATACAACCACTTAAAGAAAAGTATGCACAAAGTTGAGAGCTTTTCACATAGAAATAGTCTTGTAAATTATTGCATTTGCATTGTTCAAGTCTCCAAGTCCTACTTATATAGCATAAGAAAGAGACCGTTAGAGGGAAAATTCGGGATACCAAAAGAGCAGTTGTCCACTAACGGATTATTGACATGTGTGATGAATAATACTTTCCTTCACCCACGTTTTCAAGAGTGGAAGGAATATATTTGATTTGTACTATGTAATATTTAATCACGTATACACTTTGATCTTATCTTTAAATTTATTGGCTTTTGATGAAAAGTTGATGAAGGATGAAGAGAAGAAACACAAAGCTGAAATCAGAATCTTCAGAATCTTCAGTCAGAACCTTGACCACGTAAGTGTGTGGCTTGAGCTCTTCTAAGTCTTCAGATAAGTAACAAAACTTCATAATCTTTCCATTCTTCATAAGCTTGATAATCAGAGTCACGTTCAGAAGCATAAGCGGAGAGATCATTGCAACAACAACATATCATTTTTCCAAAACTTCTCATGAGTGAATAAGTGCAGAAGCAGAAAGAACATTACAACAATAACATATCGTCTTTCAGAACTTTTCATAAGTGAATCAGCGCAAAAGCAGAAAGAACATTGCAACATCAATATAACTTCTTTCAGAACTTCTCATGAGTGAATCAGCACAGAAGCGGAATTCAGAACAAATGTTCAGAAACTGATGATGTAGCACATCATAAACTCAGAATCAGAAACGGTTGTTAAAGTTACACAATAACAAACCATTAGAGTACCAAAATTGTTTTCACATAAATACTACATTGTTATCATCTAAACTCAAAGGTATTGATGCATAACCAAATCTTGTTCTAACAAGGTCCTATACTCCATGATGGTAATTGAATATTTGAAAAGCTTGATCGAGCTTTTTGTAATGATAATTGAAGGCTTAACTTTTTGAATGTGTATGTCAAAGTTCTTGCTCGTGGGAATTTATCTGATCATCATCCCATTCTAATCACACCATTTGCTAATTTACATTGAGAAAAAGTTAAATATTTCAGTTTTGAAAGTGTATGGATAAAAGAATCTACTTATATTAAGATTATTAAAGAGGCATGGGATCCTTCTATTGTTGTTAATGAAAATTTGAAACAAATGCAAGATTAATTTAAGAACTAGAAGAATATTAATATTATTATACTAATTGGTAAAAAATGAGAACTACTGGCTCTGATTAATGGAATTTAGAGGCTGGTGCAAGTTGATCGAAGGAATAAATTTCTCCATAAATTAGAGTTCAAGCTTCATTGTGATCTATAAAAAATTGTTCAGCAAGAGGAGCTTATATGGTTTCAACACTCTCGAGGTAAGTGGTTTCGTGATGGGGATCATAATACAAAGTTCTATCATTTGAAAGCTATTAATAGGAGAAGGACAAATCAAGTTTAAATGCTCAGTGACATTAATGGCATGTGGGTAGAAGATGAACACCAACTTCAATCTATGACTACTTTTTTTACAAGAATATTTTTACTAAAACTGTTAGAGAGGATGCACTAGACACCAGTTTCTTATCATGGAGTTTCTCAAGAGTCTTCAAATATTCTAAGTGTTATTATGAATGATATGAAGGTTAGGAAAGAGGTTTTTGATAAGTGACCTCGGAAATCACCTAGACCAGATGGATATCCTGTTGATTTTTATCAAAAACCATGGGAAGTCATTGGATCGGCACTTGTAATTTTGTCAAGAAAATATGGGCTAGTCAAGATGCGCTTGAAGAGATTAATAAAACATATATATGCTTAATTCATAAGGCATCAAATCATGAGTTTAGTAATCAATTTCTTCCTATTTTCCTTTATAATGATTTGTATAAAATTACTAGCAAAATGGTTGTAAATAAGTTGAAGATTATTATTCCTCAGTTTGTCTCTCATTTTTAAATGGGATTTATACCAGGGAGAAGTGTTCATGATAATATATTGGTGACACAAGAAATAGCTCAGAGCATGCATAAGATGAAAGGGAAGATTAAGTGTTTTGTGATGAAAGTTGATTCAACTAAAGCATATATGATATGCTAAAGTTGAATTTCATTAAAAAGATCTTGAAGGAGGTGGGATTTCCTTTGGAGACAATCGCTATTATTATGATCTCTATTATAACTCTAACCATTAATATTAATGGAATAGAACTAGATTTGAATTTTTCAAGCCTCGAAGAGGTATCAAACAAGGAGACCGTATTTCTCCATACCTATTTGTTGCTTGTATGTATAATTGGTTTCATCTTGTTTCTCATAGTGTGGCAAAAGGCTTTTGGAGAACTATGAAGGCGGGTAGAAATGGTCCTCTCATATCTCACTTGATGTTTGCAGATGATATTTTATTGTTTGGTAAAGATACAAAAGTTCAAATACAGTGTGTGCTTGATATTATTAATCATTTTTTTCTTTTTGTATGGTCAACAAGTAAGTATTAATAAAAACAAACATTACTTTCTCTAGAAACACTTATGTTTCTATTCGTCATAAATTGGTTGTTATGTCTGGCTTTGTGAAATACAATCGCTTGGAAAATATATGGGTCTCCCTTTCCTTATAGAGCACTAAGAAGATATGATTTTAATTATATCTTTTAGAAAGTTAAGTAGAAATTTGCCTTTTGAAAGCTTAACACATTTGTTTTGGAGGTAGAGTAACTCTCTCTAAAGTTGTTACTAGTATTCTTAAAGCTTGTTTGCATGAGATTCAAAAGTTATAACGCTCTTTTATCTGGGGTGATAGTGAGGAGCATATAAGAGTTCATTCAGTGAAGTGGAAATCGATGATGCTGCCAAAGTTTTTAGAAGGATTGAGTATTAGACGGTTGGATGTTATGAGTAATGCTTGTATTTTGAAGCTTGGCTGACCATTCAAAGTAATGAGCAATCTCTTTAATATAAAGTTATGCGTGGAAACTATATGAGGAACAATGTTGGTTATGCTGACGTGGTTGTTAAGGAAAATAATTCTAGTTTGTGGAAGAATCTGAGTAACTTGTGGCCTAAGTTTGCTCAGTTTGCGTATTGGTCTATATGAGATGGTGAGAATATAGATGTTTGGTATCATTGTTGGGTTGAACCAGGTATGAATTTGATGGATACTAATACAAATGGTGTTAATATAGCTTCTTATCAGCATTTAGAGGACTTATTATATCAACATGGTCAATGAAATTTGGATCTTTTAAAGCATTTGTTTCCTCTAAATGTGGTAACTAAAATTCTAGTTATTCTCCCTTCCGTTGGTAATAATGGAAGAGATATTTGTTGTTGGCCTAGCGATAAAAAAATTAAGTATACTGTTTCATCAAGTTATAAATTAATGTGTCATTTTAGTAGGAAAAAATGCGAGGACAGTTAGAGGTTGATATGGAAGCTTAAAGTCCCTGAAAAAATAAGAACCTTTATTTGATTGGTGTATCATGGCAAGATAATGACCAATGGGAGCAAAAATAAAATGCAACTAGGTGAGCCTTTTTGTAGTCAATGTAGAGCAAATGTGGAATCTATTATACATGTCATACGTGTTTGTTCTTTGACTTTTTCTATTTGCACTAATGTGGTTAAGTTGAATATGAATGACTCTTTTTTCAATAGTAATATTAAGGAGTGAGTGGACACTAATTTGCGTTTGGATTTTGGTAGTAGTGGATATTCGTCGTGGACGCAACATTAGACAACCTCTTGCCATGCACTTTGCGTGTGGAGAAATAAGGAACAACATGATAAAAATTCTGAGACCTAGAATTTTATGGCGGTATATTACTCAAGTTGCTCATGAGTATTTTTTGACAGCGGAGTTGCATGGTAGTAAGATAGAGTTGGTTCGATAAGCTAAGAAAATAAAATGGACTCCTCCTCTTTCGGGTTGGATGAGATTGAACACAAATGGAGCTAGTAAGAATGACTTGATAAATGGATGTGGTGGCCTTTTAAGAGGTTGTACGAATGAGTGGATCGGAGGTTTCACAATATACTTAAGTTCTTGTAGTGCATATATTGTTGAACTTTGAGGAGTGATAAAAGCATTAAGATTAGCAAAAAAATATATGGATTTCGAGCTATTGAACTTCATTTAGATTCTAAAATGGTTGTTCAAAATATTTTGGATTCTGGTCAGAGTAATATAATTGGAATGTTATTCATACAACAAATTAAGCAATGCTCAAACTGGATTGGGAGGTGCGAATTTGTCATATTTACCGTGAGTCGAATACTTGTGCAAATACACTTGTCAGTATGAAATGTGATCTAAGTCTTAATTTAATATTGAACGAGCGAGCTTCTAATTAAATTTTTCTTTTGTTAACTAATTATATTGAAATATCTACTCCAAAATTATTGCTATGTTTTTTCTTTACTTTGTCCTCTTTTCTTAAAAAAAAACTTTACATCATCATAGCAAATTTAACAAATTTATGATTAAATTTCAATTTAGAGATTGGATTGAACCCATGAGTAACAAAAAAAAAGAACATGTTATATGTTATTTTTTATTAGATATCATTTCTTAATTTTTTTTATCACGTAGAGTGTTATTTAAAAATTTGATCTTTTATATGCACAAGAGTATTTTTATTTAAATTTCACCATATTTTAAAAATGTTTTAAATTATTTAGCCGCATCTCAATATACTTTGGTTGCTATTATTTATGTTTGTGGTGACTATTCAAAGGAGAAAAGATTCTTATTTAGAGAATGTTTTATTAGCTCATTTTTATTTTAAAAAATTGCAAGTACATAATCTTTGCATATCTTGAAATATTGCTACAAGTTTTAAATGGAAACGAAAAGTCTTCTATAATTATTCACCCTCATAGTGGGTGAATGTTTGAGTAAATTGAAAATGATTTAATTTACCTAATAAAAGGGATATTGCTTTTCTCTCTCATTCTAAAAAGTTGCCAAATGTTTCACATACAAATCTCACTTTTTTAATAGTGAAAAATTATATGTAAAGAGGATAAAATATGTCGTTGTAGTTGTTGATTAAGAAATTAATGATTGAGAATTGAATGATTCTTTTAATAGTTTAGAGGAGAGATTTAATTAAACTAATATATGTAAAGAACATCAAATCAAATTAAATTAGGATATCACACTTCTTATGAATGATGTGTACAGATTAATTATCGAAGTTCATAGGACTATTAGGCAACAAAGTTTTCACTCAACAATTTTAAGAATGTTGCATTTTCATAATAAATTTATATTCTAGACCACTTAGTCCCCTTGGATTGACTTTTATTTTTTAAATAATAATATATTGGGTTTTACTTAAATTTATCGACTAGCACAAATTCTTATGAAACAATTTAAAAGAATTTATAAAATTAATTAATTTATGATATTTTTGTAAAAAAAAATCAGTTAATTTTCATAAATTTTCCATAATAATTTAGAAATTTTGTATTGCTTACTTGAAAATAATTTCCTTTTTTTATTTTTTATTATAAAAAGGATTTACATATATATTATTTATCAAAGTAGAATCTAAATCAAATACCAAAATCATTTGATTTGATTTCTCTTGAGTTATACTATCTAAGTATTTTTTTTAAATAAAATCTCTCCACAAAAATCTACATATACGAAACACTATTGAATATTGTTGGAATCCTTTACTATTGAATATTGTTGGAATAAAAAGATTTTGGGAGAAGAAGAGGAAGAGAAAAGGGAGACATAAATTATATACCGAATTGTAAAAATTAGGATTTGTGTTGAGTGAAGTTATTATTTAGATCATACAATGCTCTTTATATAGGCAACTAAAGCACATACCCAAAACTATACAAACCGACCCAAATCGGAAACATACAAAATATAAAGTATAAAATTATAAGTTACATTTCGACACAATTATAAGTTGTATTCGGCTCAGTCGGATACAGCTGACTCCTACACCTCGACTAGCTACTTCGACAAAGTCAAATGCTAGGTTTCGACAAAACATCAAATTAAAACTTCTAACACACTCCCTAATTCATGTCCTCGAGACTTTTCATCCCGGTGCTTTTCTTCAACGTCGAACCTGACTTTCTTCAGGGGTTTTGTGACTATGTCAGCTAGTTGTCATTTTGTATTGCAATGCTCAAGTTTTCCTTTGTTAACTTGATTCCTCAGAAAATGATGCATCTTTTATATGTGTTTACATTGACCATGACACGCTAGATGATTCGTCAGGTCGATAACTGACTTGTTGTTGATAAATAACTTCATTTTCCTAGGTTCCATTATCTTGAGATCTTCGAGCAACATCTCTATCCATGCTACTTGACATGTTGCATATGATACATCCATATACTCGACTTCACATGATGGCAAAGCCATAATTCTTTGTTTCCTTGAGCTCCATGAGATTGAAGCGCTTTCAATCATGAATATGTAGTTTGCAGTACTCTTCTTCTCGTCTTGATCTCCACTGAAATCTGAATCAGTGTAGCCATATACTTCTGCATATGTATTGGTCTTCTTCCATCTTGGCATTAGCACATCATGATCGATCATACCTTTGATATATCTCATCACTCTTTTGACTGCAGTGAAATGACATTCTTGAGGTTTCTCCATAATTCTATTCAATAATTCGACACTTTGACAAATGTTTGGCCTTGCATTGCAAAGATACCTCAAGGATCCAATGATTTGTTTGTACAGTGTCACACTTAGAAATTTATCATATGTTTCCTTCTTCAACTTTGCTCCAGTTTCTAATGGTGTAGCAGCTGCGTTATAGTTGCTCATCATGAACCTCTTCAAGATATCTTAGGCATACTTCTTTTGGTGCAAGAACACTCTTTCACCTATGTCTTTGAACTCCATCTCTAAGAAATATTATGAATTCCCTAGGGCATACATTTCAAACTCTTGCATCAGCTTTGACTTGACTTTTCTTATCTATGCTTCATTTGCACCTATAATCAACAATTCATCACATACAGGCATAAGATGATTTTTGACCGACCATGTCTGCATCATTGACATAAATTTCATGTTCATAGGCACACTTTGTGAAACCTGCTTCAATCAGTAAGCTATCTATTCTCTTATTCCAAGCTCCAGGGGATTGTTTCAAACCATAGAGAGCCTTCCTTAATTTGTATACCTTCAACTTCTGCCCTTTGATTTTGAATCCTGGTGATTGACTAACATAGACTTCTTCTTTCAGAGGTCCATTCAGAAATCTTGATTTTACATCCAGTTGATGTATCTTCCACCCTATGTATGATGATGTCGACACAATAATTATGATTATCTCCAGCCTTGCAAAAAATGCATACAATTCGTCGAAATCAATACCAGGTTTATGAAGAAAACCTCTTGTCACTAGTCTTGCCTTATGCTTGGTAATTTCGCCAATTGGCCTTTGTTTCAGCTTGTAAACCCACTTCACATCAATTGGCTTCTTGATTGACTATTCGACAAGTGTTGGAACAAGTTTGGTTCTATAACTATCCTTGAGTTTTGATTATAAAAAAGTGTAGAGAATAATGTTGTACTCTAACTATTTTGCTAAGTGTGCAGAAAATAGAAAATAGATTTTGACTCTATAGACATCCAAACTCTAAACCAATGGATAAATTTAAAAGAGTGTTTACAAAGGAAGTCAAGCATCTAATTTCTCAAGTCAGCGTTTCTGAACAGAAAGTCCATATACACTCTAATAAAGATTAAGATTACCAACACCTAAAAGTCTCGGAACTCTGATCTCCAAAGACTCTGAAGTCTCACCAAGTTCTGAAGACAGATTCTAAACTCTAATCAAGCTTCATCAACTTGTATAAGAAGTCTCTGACTAGAAGGATAAATCCAAAGGTCAATGACTGATTGATGTGACAGATCTAAAAAAGCAAACCTACTTTCTATGTAAAGTATTATACTCTATACCAAATAAGTTTCTCACGTCCCATCATCCTCACCAACTCTCTGCTGCAAATGTCACTATAATGTTGTAATATGAAGTGACCTTCATACAACTATTACATTAAGGATATTAAAACTTCACCCTCCAACTCATCTATTTCTTCCTATATAAAGAGGTCTTTGAAGATTGGAAAAGAAACGAGTTAATTTGTATATCAATGCTTACACTCAAAGAACATACGTAAGATAGAAAAATAAAATAGGTGTTTCTAACACTCATAGACTTAGAACATTTTCTTTTAATATCTTTGTTAAGTGTAACATTTGATTTAAACTTGTGTATCTGCTTTTTGAAGCATCTTATAAACATAAACCTTGCTTATCTTAACCCTTGGTTAATTCCCTTGAGAGACTAAGTTTAGTGAGAATTCTCAATAAGTCATTTACAATTAGTCTTTGAGTTGTAATTCATTTGGAGTCTATGGTATATCCATAATTTCTCAAGAAGTATTAGACTGCGTGTCTTTGAGTTTATTGTAATCAGATCAATTATTGGATTAATTCCTTATTGAGAAGGCGAAATCACTCAGGCGGGTGGGCTAGGCGTAACTACTTTAACAACGAACCAGGATAAAAATACTTGTATTTCTATCTTTATCATTATCTTTTTTGTTTGTTAAATTGGGTTGAAAAAAATTTAAATCCATAAACCCAATTCAAACCCCCACTTCTTGTGTTTCTTGCACCTTCAATTGATATCAGAGCTCTGGATCTGGTTTTTTACTACTTTGTGTCAAACACTTAACTGTGTTAGATAAAGATCCATTTAAGAAAAAACATAGTATGACTCATGAAAACAATGATAAAGATCATTATTCTATAAAACATCCTATTTTTTATGGAGAAAAATTGACTATTGGAAAGATAGAATCGAAATTTTCTTCATAGGTTGTGATGTTGTTCTTTGGGATATGGTGTTAGATGGTTACACACATCCTACATATACAGATGGCATAAAGCTTGAAAGAAGAAAAATGAATGAACAACAAAAGAAGGATCACAAGAATCATCATAGATCCAGAACTATATTGATGAATGTTATTTCCTACTTTGAGTATGAAAAAATAACAAATAGAGACTCTGCTAAGTCTATATTTGACTCTTTGGAAATGACTCATGAAGTAAATGATCAAGTTAAAGAGACTAAATCCTTGTCTTTAATCCATAAATATGAATCTTTCAAAATGGAAGAGGACGAAATGATTGAGGAAATGTTCTCAAGATTTCAAAATCTTCTAGCTGGATTGAAAGTCCTGAATAAAGCTTATACCACGTCAGATCATGTAAAGAAAATTATCAGAAGTTTTCCTAAGAAATGGATACCAATGGTAACAACAATAAAAGTGTCAAAATATCTGAACAAAATTACACTAAAGGAACTTATAAGTTCTCTGAGGAGTCATGAGATTGAACTTGAGGAAGATGGGCCTCAGAAAAAGATTAAATATGTGGCTCTAAAATCCAAATGTAAACATGAGAAGGCCAAAGCTCTTCAAGTTGAAGAAGAAGATTCTGAATAAAAGTCAGAAGAAGAAGATGAGTTATCTCTACTCTCGAGAAGGGTCAACCAACTCTGGAAGAAAAGACAGATGAAGTTCAGAGGTCACAAAAGAACATATGGACAAGCTAAGTCAATCTCTGGGCAGAAGAAGTCTGGAGTTGGCAAAGAAGTCACCTACTTTGAGTGCAAGCAGCTTGGACATTAAAAAAAGAGTCTCCCAAACTCATGCCTAAAATGAAATTCTTCATAAAGAAGAAAAAGGTTATTATGGCTAATCGGGATGACTTAGAAGCTTCAAAGGATGAATATGAAAGAATAACATGCGCACATGGCATTGTTGGCTAGCTAAAAGCATCTGACTCTAGATCAGATTCAGACCCCAATGAGGTATTCTCTAATCTCACTCACTCTGAAGTTGAATCTTATCCCACTGAAATTCTTGAAAAGTTTCAGAGTCTTCAGAATACACACAAGGATCTGAAAAGAATCCATGTAGCTGACTCTGAAGCCCTTAGTGAGCTGAAGAAAAAATATCATATTCTAAAAGAAAAAAAAATTGTTCTTGAAAAATATAACTCTTCTCTAAAAATCAAGAGCAAAGTACTTGAAAGGGGAATTATTTCAAAAGCTCCTATGGACTATGATGATGCCATAAAGAAATATGACATGACTTTTCAAAACTTTCTTGCAAGAAACATAGACAGAAGAAAAATTGCTTTCATGATCTATGGAGCAAGCAGAAATGGTAAAATAGGTAATGGTTATGTGCCACCCAAATACTCTAGGGTCAAACCTAATTCTAAACAAAAGGCTACAGAACCAAAAGCTCTATACTCCCATTTCACTTATAGGCACACACATGATTATGCTGCACAAAAACCCCAGGTTAAGAAAAACTTTGGGAAGACTAACAAGAAATAAACCAAAATGATATGATCCCCTAAAGATAAAATAATATATGTTGCAGGCATCCTTAGCGGCATAGTTGAAACACCATCCATGGTACCTGAACTCTATATGCTCACGGCACATGGCGGGAAGAAGGCATGTGTTCCAAAGTCTGGAGGCACCATAGGTTTAAGAGGAAATCAAAAAGGTAAGATCTTTAGCTATGAAACTATTGGTAATGGCTCCCTCCCTTCTATAAATAATGTTTTACTTGTTAAAGGGTTAATGCATAACTTGTTATCCATAAGTCAATTAAGTGGCAATGATTATGATATTATCTTTAATAAATTATTTTGAAAACTTGTTAATCAGAAGGGTGGTTATATACTCTTTAATGGCAAGAGGAAGAACAACATTTATAAGATAAAACTTTCTAACATATAAAAATGTTAAGTGCCTCGTGTTTGTGAATGAAGAGCAATGGACTTGGTATAGACGGTTAGACCATGTTAGCATGAGAAGGATCTCAATGCTTAACAAGCTAAACTTAGTCAGAGGCCTTCAAAATCTGAAGTTTGCTTCAAATTCTCTTTGTGAGGAATGTCACAAAGGCAGGTTTTCAAAAACTTCTTTCAAATCCAAATTGTTGTTTCAACCTCTAGGCCTTTGGAGCTTTTACACATTGACCTTTTTAGGCATGTGAAAAAAAACTGTCAATGGTACAAAGTATGGTTTAGTCATTATTTATGACTACAGCAAGTGGGCATGGGTCAAGTTTCTTAAATACAAGGATGAGTCACATGTTGTTTTTGCTAACTTTTGCCCTCAAGTACAAAATCAGAAAGACTTTAAGATTGTTAAAGTCAAAAGTGATCATGATGGAGAATTTTAAAATAAATACTTTGACATTTTTTTATGAACATGACATTTCACATGATTTATCTTGCCTTAGAACTCCTCAGCATAATATAGTTGTAGAGAGCCAGAATAGAATATTGCAAAAAATGGCCAGAACCATGATCAATGAAACAAATGTTGCAAAGTACTTCTAGGCAGAAGTAGTTAACACAACATGTTACATTCAAAATAGGATCTCTATAAAACCTATTATGGGTAAGACTCCTTATGAATTATGGAAAAATAGAAAATCCAACATTTCAAATTTTCATCCTTTTGATGTTCTTGTTTTATTCTGAACACTAAGGAGAACTTAAACAAGTTTGATTCCATAGCACAAAAATGTATCATGTTAGGATACTTTGAACGCTCAAAAGGCTACAGAGTATTTAACACAAAAATAAGAATTGTTGAGGAATCAATTAATGTTAAGTTTAATGATAAGCTTGACTTTGACAAGTCAAAGCTAGTTGAAAAGTTTGCAAATATGGAAATTCGCTACTCAGATTCTTAAGGCAATGAATTTGAAGTAAAAGACTCTGAAAACTCTCAACATAAAGCTGATCAATCTGAATCAGAAGCTTTTGCCTCATCAGCACCTTTGAGGAAACAAAGGAAAAGTTCCTCACATCCTGAGGAATTGATTATGGGATATAAATCATAACCCATCAGAACCAGATCCTCATTTAAACCTTCTAAATAAATTCTTCTGGGATTGGTATCTTTAATAGAACATACTTCCATTGATGAATCACTTCTGGACATAAACTGGAATTTGGCTATGCAAGAAGAGCTCAATCGATTCTCTAAAAATGGTGTATGGGATCTTGTGCCCATACCCTAGGGAACCCATGTTATAGTAACTAAATAGGTCTTCCGAAACAAACTGAATGGGCAAGGAGAAATGGGAAGAATTAAAGTCGGACTGGTTGCACAAGGCTATAGTCAACAAGAGGGATTTGACTATATTAAAACCTTTGCACCAATATTCGGGTTAGACTCTATTAGTCTCTTAATTTCCTTTAATGTAAATCACAATATCATCATGTAAAATGATTACATTACTGAAGAAGTTTATGTACACCAGCCTCCTGGTTTTGAAAATTACAAAAACCCAGATTTTGTTTTAAAACTTAAGAAATCATTGTATGGTATGAAAGAATAAGCAATTTACTTTTGAAAAATGATTTTACAAGAGGGAAGGTAGATACAACTCTGTTTTGTAAGACATTAAAAAATGATATCTTTGTTGTGAAAATTTAGGTTGATGATTATTTTTGGTTCTGCTAATGCTACTCTTTGGAAAGAACATATATCCATCCGAAGGAACGTATATCCATCAAACCAAATATACAAGGAAGCTTCTGAAGAAGTTTGACATGTCAGAGTGTAAACCAGTCGAGACTCCAATGCACCCAACATGCATTCTGGAGAAAGATGAAAGAAAACAAGTAGAACAAAAGGTATGGAGAGGTATGATTGGATCTCTCTTATACTTGACTGCTTATAGACCTTATATTTTATTCGACGTATGTCTTTGTGCTAGATAGAGAATCCCACTTAACAGTTGTTAAGAGGATCTTTAGATATCTGAAAAGTACTACTAATTTGAGTTTGTTTTATATAAAATCTAAAGATTACAAGTTAGTAGGTTATTGTGATGCTGAATATGTTGGAGATAGACTATAAAGGAATAACATCAGTGGAAGTTGTCAGCTTATAGGTGACAAACTCATTTTTTGGTCCAGCAAGAGGCAATAAACAATAGCATTATCAACAAAGAGGTTGAATACATTGCAGTATCTGATTGTAGCACTCAGATTCTTTGGATGGAAAGTAAGCTAGAAGATTAACAACTATATGAGAGTAACGTTCATATTCTTTGCGATAATACTTCTGCAATTTTTTTATCAACACATCTTACTTTTCACTCCAGAGCTAAACACATCAAAATCAAACATCATTTTATGAGAGATTATATTCAAAAGGGTGTTATTAATTCAAAATTCATAGATACAGACCACCAATGGGTTGATATCTTTACAAAACCCCTTACTGAAGATATGTTTGTTTTTATTCTGAAAATTTTGAAAATGTAACTTTGTTCATAATAAAACAAAATCTTTTCAATATGTGTAGACTTTGGAGAATCAAAATATTACTTTGAGATACATTGGCTCTGAACTAATTAATCCCTTTGAAGTTAGGAGGCTCTCTAAGTCAGAAGGTCCAAAGTCATAACCCTTCTGGGATTTTATATCTTCTAGACATTTAGTTCTTAATATTAATGGTGGTAAATCAAGCATGTTTTGCATGGCTCTAAATTAAGACAAATGTCATATGTTAAAGTCATCTGAATGTTTGATGTGACCCATTGAGAAAATATCTTCTATTAACTCCCCTTGTCAGGTTGCGTGTGGTTTTAAAAATTTTAATTTCCTTTTTCAAAATAATTTTATTATGTGTCATGTTTTTGGTCTTTTTCAATGTTTTGTAATTATAGCTTATGGCAAGCATGCCATATTGCATGTCTTGGTTTAAATTCTATTACTGCAATATGCATTGGTATCTGTTAAGTCTATTTCGCTTAGGTCTCTACCTACTCCCTCTGAAACACTTTAACTCCTTTTTCCTTTCTATTTAATATCCCCTAATGACTCACTGAAGGCCGGGTTAAATGAGACTCTAAAGACTCACTGGAGTCTGAAGCTTGAAATAGCTTAGGATAACTCTGTGTTGGACTCTCTCTCCTCTAGTTTATCCTTTCCTTTTTGTCTTTAGTTCCTATTCTCTTGTTTTATTTTTACTTTCCTCTGTATGTTTTTATTATTGATTCATGAAAGTTGTTTTTCTTTTCCCCTGTTTTACTCTGATTGCATTTACTTCTTATTTTACTATGTAATTTATCTTAATCTTTTTGACTGATGACAAAGGGGAAGAAAATGAATATGATTATGATATATCTTGTAAGCCTAAATAAAACCCAAACAACGCTAAAATCATGGTGAACTTCAATTTTTCTTTCTAGTTTAAATTCAGTGGAAGCTTACAAACCTACTCTGAAGAAACTAAGAAAAATTTGATAAATATAAAACTCAGGGGGGACTTACAACCCTATCTCTGATGTTTTATACATATGGTTCACCAAGTAAAAATTGTTCATCAAATACATGGTTTGTCATCATAAAAAAGTGGGACATTATTGGAACAAGTTTGACTCAACAACTATCATTGAGTTTTGATGATAACAAATTGTAGAGAATAATTTTGTACTCTAACTATTTTTATAAATGTGCAGAAAATAGAAAATGGATTCTCGCTCTGAAGACATTTAGAGTCTGAACCAAAGGATAAATTTAAAAGCGTGTTTATAAAGGAAGTCAAGCATATGATTTGTCAAGTAAGCATTCTGAACAGAAAGTCCATATAGACTCTGACAAAGATTAGGACTACCAGTATCTGAAAGTCTCAAAACTCTGATCTCCAAAGACTATGAAGTCTCACCATGTTCAGAAGACAAATTTTGAACTCTACTCAAGCTTCATCAACTTTTATTAGAAGTCTATAACTAGAAGAATAAATCCAAAGGTCAATGACTGATTGATGTGACAAATGTATAAAACCAAACCTACTTTCTATGTAAGGTATTGTACTATGTACCAAAGAAGTTTCTTACGTCCCATCATCCTCACCAACTCTCTACTGGAAGCGTCATTCTAATATTATAATATGAAGTGACCTTCATACAACTATTACATTGAGGATATTCCTTCTTCACTCTCCAACATATCTATTTCTCCTTATATAAAGAGGTCTTTGATGATTGGAAATGAAATGAATTGATTTGTATATCAATGCTTACACTCAAAGAACATACGTGAAAGAGAAAAATAAAATAACTGTTTCTCACACTCATACACTTAGAAATTTTTCTTTGGATGTCTTTGTTAATTGTAACATTTGATTTAAACTTGTATATCTGCTTTTTGAAGCATCTTTTAGACACAAACCTTGCTTATCTTAACCCATGGTTAATTTCCTTGAGAGACTAAGTTTAGTGAGAATTCTTAAGAAGTCATTGACAGTTAGTCTTTGAGTTGTAATTCCCCGAGAGTCTTGGGTATAGTCAGAATTTATCAAGAAGTCTTAGACGATGTGTCTTTGAGTTTATTGTGTAGCACCTCAAATTTGCACCCCCCATTCATCCACTCATTTCATTTTTAGGTCATTACCATTACATTAACATTGTATTAACATTGCATATTGCATATTGCATTGCACCTTATCAAAAAAGAACTGGCATCAAGAGAATTCATCTGTGCAAAGAGAGCAAGTTTTTCCTTGAGATGAAGGCCATTTGATCATTCATAATAGCTTATATGAGCCAAGGTTCATTTTGAAGCTACTTTGCCAAGTGTTAGAGGCTCAATGTCATCAGTACATTTCCAGGTCATCTGGGGCCCATACAAGTCAACTGAAAGTCAACTAAGGGCTAGGAGGTGGAGAAATGGTTTGAGACACTTCATTCATGTCCAAAAGGAATTTATTCATCATGTCAAACATCTACATTGAAGGTTTTGAAGCCAGATCAAAAGTTTCCAAAAATGGAAAGTGACCTGTAATTTCAAGTTTCCAAAAATGGCAAGTTTTTGGACCACATTCAACTTGACTTTCCAACACCAAAGAAGCTTCAAATGAAATTTTGTACAACATGACAGTTGAAGATCTTTCTCTCCCATTTCCAAAAAGTCTAAGATCATGAGCATCTGATGGATGGTTGAGAAGATATGATCCAATCATTGCCAAGTGTGCTTGAAACTTCAAAGTGCCATAACTTTTGATCCAAAACTCCAATTTAGGCCACTCTTTTTGCAAATTGCTTCTTTTGACCTATAATTTCCAAATCTATCACTGCATTGCATGGAAAAATTTCATATGATCATTGGTGCATACATGTGATTTTTGGAGGGAAAATGAAGAATTTGAATTTGGTGCATGCTACAAGTTTTTTTACCATTCCATCATGTTCATAAGCTCATTTTAAGTGAAAATACACCATGCATGCTACTGTTCACGTTCATATTTGCCATGCATAGGGTGGATTTTCCAATTTTGCATTACACCTCATTTTGCATTAAAATTTCATTAGCCAATGCCTAATCATGATTACAACATAATTAACACAGCATATAAAGCCTTAATCATAATAGAAATTTCATTCTAACTGATTCTAGATCTAGATCACATTTTTCCCTCCAAAACTTCTCTCATTCCAAATTCAAAAATTCTCCACATAGCATATGATTTTTATTGCATAATTGTGTTCAGCAAGTGTTATTGATGAAGGATCAAGCTCTGAATTGAAGATTTTCATCAAGATTCAAGCACATCAAGCTCAAGAACATGAAGATGGAAGTTGCAATTTGATCAAGATCCAAGCCATTTCAAGCTTCTATTCGTGTTTAAAGCTTCAATATACAAGTGATAGAGGAGATTTGGACATTGCTAGGCCTTTGAATCCACTGCTGCCATTGATTGTTCTTTAAGAGGTTGGAAATTCGAACCTCTTAATTCTTCTTTTTATGTGCATAGACTTGTAGATCTTGGATTGCCGATTGCACTGATATAAAATTCATTTAAAACGGACAAGAATTGCATGAGATATGAATGTTTAAAGTTTGATGCATGAAAATGTTCTTGTTCGATTCTCTTAATCTATGAAGTTTTAGGCCAAATTAGTGGTAGATCTGTGCTCCTTGTGAAATAAGCTTTCCAACGGTATAAGCCGTGCCTAGTTCTGCAAAAAAAAATGTTGACGCGTACTGTGCAGCCACCGTCTCAATGAAGGAGACTGTGGAAACCGCCGCTAGGAACAGTGCCCCGCCGCCGTCTGAAAACCCTAGGAATCGCACTCAAAACGGCGTCGTTTTGACCTCTCGCGCGCCCTCGCTTCGATTCCCAGCGAGCGAGCTTTATTTCCATTTTAATTCTCCAAAACCAAAACGCGGTCGTTTTGGAGTGCACAGGGTTCGATTCTGGCTAGAGGCATTTCCAATTCCATTATTCATTTCCATATTATTTCATGTTTTCACATTTTATTTCATTTCATTCATGTTAATTTGTAAAAATCATAAAAAAATTGAAAACGAATCCAAATAATTCCAAAAATTTTCCCACATATTCCTTGAAGTGTCTATTATTTTATGATGTGATTTTCTGATTTTTATCATTTCTGGATTTTGAATTATAGACTGTTATTGGAACATGATGCAAAATGTGACATGCTTCATTCATTCTATTATGAAATGCTCAATAATTGTCCAATTGCCATGAAATTTGGTATGCTGATTCCCAACATGTTGCATGAGTTTTGAGGCTTGGTTGTGCATTTTTAGCATTTGTCATTTCTGTTTTAGGCACATGAACTTATGGTGTGACAATATGTGTCACACATTTGGATGTTGATCTTATTCATTTTCATATCCATGCCAATTGATGTCCTCTGATTCCAATTTTTTGCATGATACTTGTGTTTGACATGTTGTATACACATAAAAAATTTCATGATTGTTTGATTCATTTCTGTTTTAATATGGAATTTTCATTCTTGATGACCAATTGTGTGCTTTGTAATTGCCTTTGCCATATCTTACTCATGTAATGACTTTGCTTGATGCTTTAGACTTGATCCTTTTTAGGACATGTTCTTACTTGTTTAAATATGCTTCACATTGAATATTGGTTGCTGTTTTGACTTTTTGCTTTGTCTTTGACCCTAGCCTTGGTGCTAGTGGTTTGTACTCATCTTTTGTGTTTTGCATTTCAGGTTCAAGCTTCTAGTCTTGATGGTTTATGTTGATCTCATGAATTGAGATGCAAAATTCTTTGTCCACTAACCTTTCTTGTGTTGTAGGTTCCTTGGTGATGAACTCACTTGAGTTGTTGACTTGCATTGTGTATATTGGTTGTCTCACTGTTGACTGTCTGTTGGATTTTGTCTGAATGTGAATATTGACTTGTTTGATTTTCTTACAGGTACTTTAGTAGCTTTAACTCATTGCTTGAGTTGCTTTGCTTTGCTTGTTGTTGGCATACCACCTAGGTAATCATCCTCTAACTCCATGTAGTCTGGAAGCCCTGTCGTTTCTTTTGGCAGACATTTGGCTGAAGTCCTCCTTAAGAGGCAATGACTGTGTTTGATTACTCATTGTGCCATGTACTTCAAGTCCTCCTAAGTGAAGAGGCAATTGGCATATAGAAGGGATTTGCAATCAATCCCCTGCTATTCAGTTGAGTCTTTCATCTTGCTCGCACTACGTGCTGATGCATTTTGAATAAACACCCAAGATCTTGTATATAGAGTCAGTCAATGGAGTAGGGTCCCACATTCTTGACCCCCACGTTTTCATTGATTCGAAGCTCACCCAGACCCGGGTTAAGAGCTATGAGGACCAATCCTCATTACCTTTCATCTGCTCACCCTGACGGTCAATGTCAGTGGTTAAGAGCCCTCAGATACCCTTCCAGTGCCGGCTTGTTTGTCGAGGTTGATATGACCCCTTGACAAAAGCCTCACCCTTGATGTTTGAGCCCCCTTGTTGGTGTGTTTACTTCATGTTGTATGTGTTTGTGTGGTGTGATTGTATTCCCCATAGGATTGCTAGACTTCGCATAGTCTCTCGTTTGCATGTCAACTAAGGTAGCACGGTTCCTTCGTCTAGGACTTCCTTTCTTGCGTGAGCTTTCCTAAAACACAAACCAATTTTTATCCCCTCTTAAGGACACATTAACTCCTTCTACTTCAGGTGAGTAAGTCTCCCAAGGTCGAGCATCCGGTAGATTGCGTAGTAACGTTGTTCACTTAAAAAACACAAACCAGATAGAAATACTTTAGCCGAACTACGGCAACTCTGGTTCTCATGTCCAGATGAGATACGTAGGCACGAGATGCAATGTCTTGTCGAGTTTGACTAACGACTAACTTTGATCTTTGTCTCTCGCCCTCGTTGCGATCGAGACCTTCCTTTTCTCTTGCCCTAGTTGCAATCGAGACCCTTCTTCTTCTTGTGTGTTTGTTTGGAGTCTGATGTAAACCCAGCGATTGGCATTCGGTTTCCTGTTGGTTGTTGATTGTTTGGAGTCTGATGTAAGTCCAGCGATTGGCATTCGGTTTCCTGTTTGCGTTTCTTTGTTCGGAGTCGGATGTAAGCCCAGCGATTGGCATTCTGTTTCCTCGTTTGCGTTTGTTTGTCCGGAGTCAGATGTAAGACCATCCATTGGCAGTGTGTTTCCGTTGGTGTGTGTTTCGTTTGACGTCTCAGCCTCTCCTTTCAGTGTTGTGTTTCGGCGTGCGTTAGCCGAGCTACGAGTGCTCTGATTCTTCCTCTGGTTAGAGAAGATACGTATGCATAGGATGAGATGTCCTAGCGAGCACGTTTCCCGTTTCCCCGAACTACGTCGACTCTGATGTTTGTGTCTGACAAACTACGTAGGCCCAGGATGCGATATCCTGCCGAGTCACCTTCCCCCGTCTTCTTCCATCTGTGTTTTATTCCAGTCTTGTGCAGTTTTTGAGCAGTTATTTAGCAACCTTATCCTATTCTTTTTGAGCGTGGATCCCGTCGAGTACGACGGACGTGAGAGGGTGCTAATACCTTCCCATTGCGTAACCGACTCCCGATCCTTGCAATCTCTGGTCGTAAGACCATTTCCTTTCCAGGTTTACTTCGAGCGTTTCCTTTCCCTCCTTTGGGATAAATAACACACGGTGGCGGCTCTGTGTCTTTTCCCGCCGGTTGTTTTTCGCGTATGCGACATATTGTAATCCGATTGATTATTGGATTAAGTCCTTATTGAGAAGGCGAAATCACTCAGGCAGGTGGATTGGGCATAGCTTCATTAACAGCGAACTAGGATAAAAATACCTATGCTCTTATATTTATCATTATCTTTGTTGTTTGTTATATTGGGTTGAAAAAGTTTTTAAATCCAAAAACCCAATTCAAACCCCTCATTCTTGTGTTTCTTGCACCTTTAATTGGCATTTCAGATCGTGTTCTTCTCGATTTCTCTGAGTTCTTCTTTCATGGATGCTAACCAATTCGAATTATTCATGGCTTGATCCAAATTGATTGGTTTTCTATTAAGTCACCATCGAGATCGACTGCTTGATCTGAAATCTCTCATATCCTGCTAGCCATATCGACTCAGTTCTTTCTCTAGTCGATCTTCTAACATTCTGCTCAGGCGGTTCTTCATTTCGGTTGGTTGGGACTTCACTTTGTTAGTATTCTTCAAACATAGTTGTAATTGTATCTGACTCTTGTCAAACTGACCCATGAATCCATCCCATTATTTGCTTTCATCTACTAGAACATCTCGACTGATCATAAGTTTATCATCATTTGGTAAATATAACTTATATGCACCTTTAGAATAAACCTATGAGCACCATAGTCTGACTTTGATCATCTAGCTTCTTTCTCAATTGTTCTAGTACATGCCTGAAGCATATTGATCTAAACACTATAAGGTGATCAACGTCCATCTCCACACTTGTCCAAGTATCATAAGGAATCTTCTCTACTATCTTCTTAGTTATACATATGTTTAGAATGTATACTGATGTTGAAGCTACTTCACAATAAAATCTCTTTGGCATATCTGTAGCTTTCAACATGCTCCTAGTAATGTTCAGTATAATTCAATTCTTCCTCTCAATTATGCCATTATGATGAGGTGTATAGGGTGCAACAACCTCATGCTTTATACCTTCCTCATTGCAAAATCTAGCAAATTCTCGAGAAGTCTATTCACCACCACCATGAGTTCTCAGTTTCTTCAACTTGCATACACTTTGCTTCTCGGTATGAAATTTGAACTTTTTGAACTGTGTGAATACATCACTCATTAACCAAAACACTAAATGATTTCATTCCTCGAATATATATTATTAATGAAAGAATATTTAGATCAAGATCAAATCTAACCAAAGTTTTATGCATGCTAAAACGAATCAAATCAAACTCGATTCCAAGAAATGAAATCATGAAGGAGACTTAACTAATCGAAATAAAAACAAATATTAAAGCGATAAGAAAAGCAACAAAATAACCGGATATAAAAGCTCCCCTTGAGTGAAGTAGGGACATGTAACTATAATCTCCCCCTTTTTGAAGCTTGGCAAACTTTCACTTGGAATTGAGTCGACCTTTGAGTAATGCACGTATGCTCCCCTGAAACATTGCACATAAACAACTCATATCATAAAGTTCATAAAACAATTCTAGACTCATTACAACTCCCCCCCCCCCCCCTCCTTGACAACATCAAAAAGAGATAGTTCGAAATGCGTCTAAAAACCAAAGATACAGCCACTAACAGATAATTCCATAGAACATATGAGCTAAACAACTAAGAAGCATATATAACAACCATGATCACATATACAACAAATATAGGATGTCATAATATACATGCAATACAAACATTCAACAACTAACAATTAAGTGATCAAACTTATAAATCAAGGTATGCATTAACAATCATAAATAATGCATGAACAAATAATCAAAAGTTCTAATACACATTTAAAATACTTAAATGCAAGTAAGAACAATCAAGGACATTAGCTAGAGATGAATGAGTGAGATATGGAGGAAATAAGCAAACAAATGCCTAACTCTAACACAAATACATAGAACCATACAAAGGTTAGAGACATATCATTGTAGGTTGGTAAAGGCTACAATTTTCTACAAAATAGTGTTAGTGAAATTAAAATATATATAGCAAACGAAACTAAAACCAAATCCTCATTCTATTTAAGGCATGAAGAGTCTAAGACTCCCAAATCCCTACAAATCTTATGGAAAGATTCCGATGACAATGGTTTTGTACAAATGTCAGCAAGCTGACTTTTGGAGTCAACATACTCAAAAACAAGATCTCCTTTCTCCACATGATCTCTTAGGAAATGGTGTCAGATCTCAATGTGTTTAGTCCGTGAGTGTAGTTTTGGACTCTTAGTAAGACTTATATAACTAATATTATCGCACTTAATCAGAACACAACCAAGTTTTAAATCGTAGTCCAATAATTTTTGCTTAAGCCATAGGATTTGTCCATAACAACTATCGGCGGCTACATATTCAACCTCAGCGGTAGAAATAGAAACACTATGATGTTTCTTACTATGCCAAGAAACTAAACAACTTCCAAATAAGTGGCATGTACCACTAGTACTCTTCCTATCCAACTTGCACCCCACGTAATTGGAATCAAAGTATCCTACTAAGCTACAAGCACTTCCTTTCGGATACCAAAGACTATGTATGATTGGAGGCTCCATTAAGATACCTCAAAATACGTTTAATGATCTTAAAATGGGAATCCTTAGGCGATGCTTGATATCTATCACACATGCACACATTAAACATGATACCATACCTACTTGCAGTTAAATAGAGTGAGGATCTAATTATAACTCGATACCTGGTTATATCAAAATCCATTCCTCTTTCTTCATTGTCTATGAGCATATTTGAAACCGTTGGAGTTGAGATAGTCTTTGAATATTTCATCTCGAACTTCTTGAGAATATCTATACAATATTTTGTTTTACTTATGAGAGTCCTTTCTTTGCCTTACTTGATTTTAAATCCTAAGAAGTATGTTAACTCTCCCATAAGTAACATCTCAAATTGCCACTGCATCAAACTAACAGATTCTCGACAAAGAGATTCATTAGCAGACCAAAATATAATATCATCTACATAAATTTTCACTAAAAGAATATGTTTTTCCTTATGTCTTATAAACAAAGTGGTGTCGACTTTCCCACGATTGAATCCTTGTTTGATAAAAAATCCACTCAATCTCTCATACCAAGCTAGGAGCTTGTTTGAGACCATAGAGGTATCTTTTCAACTTAAAAAAATTATTAGAATTATTGTGATCCTCAAACCCCTGGGGTTGTGAGATGTACACCTCTTCATTTATATGGCCATTTAGAAAAGCATACTTAACGTCCATCTCATAAAGCTTAAAGTCTAGGCAGGAGTCTAATGACTTCTAGGTGGGCTATAGGAGCATAAGTCTCCTCTTAGTATATCCTTTCAGCTTGATTATATCATTTTGCCACTAATCTAGCTTTATTTCTCATAATTACTCCATTTTGTTCCTATGACAATTTTATTAACCGAACGCGAAACAAGGTCTTAAACGCCATTTCTATTAAATTAGATTAGTTATTCTTGTATAGAAAGTAACCATCCCTCATCAAGTAAGGTGTCATATGTGGATTTAGGTTCAATTTGAGAAATGAAAGCAGGGTACTTACAAAAATTGTTAACATGTGACCTAGTACTTACTCCCATTTTTATGTCTCCCAGGATTTGATCTAACGGATGATCCTTTATGATTGTCCAATCTCGAGATAGCTGGTTCGAGGTCTCTTATTTATCATCCTCATACAAGCTTTCCTCTTTATCTTTCGTAATGTCCTTATCCGTTATTTTCAGATCATAATCGTCTTTTGAACTTTCATTTTTTATCAATCTTTCTGCTATGATACTTGAAACATCAGAACAAATACCCTTCCCCGACTTTTGGGGTGACGGCTCATCAAAAGCAACATGAATTGACTCCTCTATAGAAGAAGTCCTTTGATTTTAAACTATATAGGCTTTACTCGTAGATGAGTACCCTAAGAAAATACCTTCATTAGATGTTGCATCAAATTTTCCAAGGTTGTCTTTTTCGTTATTCAAAATAAAGCATTTGCAACTGAAAACTCAAAAATATGAAATATTAGGTTTTCTACCCTTAAGTATTTCATAGGGTGTCTTCTCTAGGATAGATCTTACGATCACTCTATTTAAGATGTGGCATGTGATATTAATCGCATTCGCTAAAATAGACTTAGGTAGGCTCACCTCATTTATCATAGTCCAAGAAAGCTCTTCTAACACAAAGTTCTTGTGTTATACAACACAGTTTTGTTGCAGAGTTCTCGGGCATAAGAAATTGTGAGCAATACTATTTCTGATGCAAAAGTTTTGAAAATGATGGTTAACGAATTGCCCACCATGATCACTACGAAGAGTGATGATTTTAAAACCTAAAACATTTTGAACAAACTTAGAAAAGTCAACAAAATATTTAAAACTATCATCCTTATGAGCTAAGAAAAGCGTCCACATAAATCTACAGTAGTCGTCAACAATCACAAATCTGTAATAGTTGCCACCTAGACTTCTTGTCTGTGAAGGGCCAAACAAGTCTAAATGGATAAGCTCAAGAGATTTTGATGTCAAATAACCTTCTTCGGTATAAATGACACTCTTATTTTCTTTGCCATTTGGAAAGCATCACACCATTTTTATTTTGAAAACTTTATTTTTGGAATACCAACTACTATATTTTTGGATGATATCTTATTCAACAAGTTAAAATGCGCATGGCTTAAGCGTCTATGACATAACCAAGAATCTCCATTCTTAGCTACTAAACACTTATTCCCATGCATTGAGACATTGTCTAGATCAATAATATAGACATTTTCAATCATATAACACTTAAACACAAGGTCTTTACTAGTCTTATGCTCAATTATACAACTAAGAGTATCGAAAACAACCGAATACCATTTTTGACATAGTTGGCTAATACTTAGCAAGTTGTATTTAAGCCCTTTCACTAACAACACATTTTCAATGCTAATTATGGAGGGATTTACCACAACACTTTCACCAAGAATTTTACCTTTCGTATTGTCTCCATAGGTGATATGATCACTTTCCTTCTCATCGAACTTGATAAACATGGAAGCATCTCCCGTCATGTATCTTGAACATCTAATATCTAGGACCACAATCTTTTTGCGGAGGTAAGACTTTCCTGTGACAAATCAAATAGGTAATTTAGGTCCCTAACTAGTGGGTCCTTTAGGGTTAGTTTAGTTACTTTTAGGTATCCATGTGATTTTACCATTGGGAACTTGAATGTTCCTAACATAGAAAAGAGGCCTAATATGACCCTTATCTCCACAATAATGGCAAATAACTTTAGATGAAACACTCCTTCTATTTATCCTAGTGACATGAAGGTTTTTCTTAAAAACCTTCCCTCTTTCACTTGAAGAACTAAAACAATTATTAGATAGCGTGGCATCATGTGTCAACTGTCCCTTAAGAGTTTCAATTTCATGTTTTAAAATTGGACATTTAACATATTCCACAACTTTTATATTTTCAGCTAAAGTACTCAAAATAATACAACGCTCTTCCATAAGAGATGTATGAGCTAAACAATCTAAAGCACGATTATGATTTCTTATATCCTCTTCAAGTGTTTCAATGATTTCTTTTTGGAGAGAAATTTTCTTAAATTCTTTAATGGAATAAGCATACATGTCATTGAATGCATTATACAATTCACTATAATTATACTCATTTTCAAAATCATAATTATATACCTTTGAAGTTCCAGTTTTCTTTCGTGCCATCAAGCAAAACTTGGCAGACTCGTCATCTGAACTTGAGCAGGAATCAGAGGAGCCGTTCTCAACCTCTTCTTCCCACACGATGTAGGCTCTACGACCTTTGGAAGATTTTCCCTCCGTCTTGTAGAAAGCCATGTCTTTGCTTTTATGATGTTTTGTGAGATTTGGACATGTAGTCCTATAGTGTCCCAATTTACCACATTCCTAACATGTAATCTCATTATCTTATTTCTTGTGTTCATTCTTAAGTGGATGAGTATTTCTAAAGTTCAATAGACCTTTGTCGTTATGCTTGAGCTTGTTTCTCTTAAGATATCAACTATATCGTTTGGCGAATAAACCCAATTATTCCTTTTTGAAAACTTCTTCGTCAGAGTTGTCGCTTTATTCCTTTGACTTCTTCACTTTTGAAGATGAGGCTTTCAAAGAAAGATCTTGTTTCTCTTATTCACCTTTCTCTCTCTTTCTTCTTTGACTTTACTTTGCTATCGGCGAGTTGTTTCAGCTTATTCTCATGCTTGGCTAACGTCCCAAACAGTTTTGTGATTTCCAAAGTACTAATATCATTTGTTTCTTTTATTTAAGTGACTTTAGGTTGCCACTCCCAACACATGGATCTCAATATTTTGTTAGTATAAACTTTGTTGGAAAAGGTTTTACCCAAGTCTCGCAGTTTGTTGATTAAATGAAGGAATCTAGTTTGCACGAAATCCATGGATTCTCCAAGTTCCATACAAAATAGTTTAAACTCCTCTATAAACATATTTATTTTAGAATCCTTGACTTCCTTCATTCCCTCATTGAGAGTTTTGAGAGAATCCTGTATACCTTGACACTTGTATGATATGAAATCAAATAGAACACTTTAACACTAAGTACTGAAATAATTATGTTTCTTGCTTTCAAATCATATGAAGCCTTTTTGATTTCATTATCATTCCATCCTCTTGGATGTTTAACAACGTCGTCATCGCCCTTGGGAATAAATGGTCCCTCGGTGACAGCACACCACTGATTTTTGTCAACTGATAACAGGTGTACATACATGATCAATTTCCAATGTGTATAATTTTTGCCTTTGAAAATTGGTGTTATATTATACCCTCCCTTAGGATCGTTATCTTTTGACATATTCATAAACTTTTGGATGTCGATTAGACACACCCAAAAGACCAGCTCTTGATGTCAATTGTTGGTATGCATATGGAAGTAGAAAACGGTCTAGAGGGGGGTGAATAGACCCAAATTGAAATCTTCAACCGACGTTTTCCAAAATCAGAGCGTTTTCAAAAATAAGTTAGGTTTGATGCGAAAATGAAAATTATACAGATGAACATGAGCAAGCTAACACAGTTCGTTTAATAAATATCCAAGATTATAATAATGAAACACTTAGTATGAATTGATTCAATTTATGTAATCACAAGGAGTGTACATAATTGGTTCAATGTGTGGAATTCTAATATTCAAGAACAAAATGATATAATACGAAGGAATTGAAAAATTTAAGCATTCAATTACTAAGAATTTAAATGCAAGAGTAAGAGTTAGAGAGATGACACCAAGATTTATTGTGTTTTGGCGTTTGTACTTTATTTTCCTACATGCACTCTTCAATTGTTTCCTATTGAAACCTGCATGATTCCTTATTATTTGACAAACATAATCACCAATCCACAATATAGTTGAGAAAATAAATCTCCTAACTTGGATCTTGACTTGTATAGAACAAACTTGCCAAACTCTTCTACATAATCTTTACTCGAATAAGTTTCTTAAATCTTCCAATGAGACCAATTCTGGTCTAAGCCTTCGTGTGTAGCTATCAACCCCACACAATTACTACTAAGGCAATGATGGAGAGAAGAACCTACTTCTTTTCAATGAAATTTGTCACCACCATTGACAATTCATCAATCTTGCTAACAATTTGAAAAACTAAACAAAATATCCAAGAATGGTTAGTTTCAAGTACGCGTCTCCTTCAATCAATCTCAGAACTCTCATTATCTAGATCTGAACTCAATTGATGTTAAAGATTGAAAGAATTTTGTTGTAAGACTTTGAACACTCAAAATAGAGGAAATTGATTTTCACTAAAAATAACACTGAAAAATATGTTCAGAATGATAAGTGTTATGTGAAGAATGATGACAAAAATGTTTTATATGCGCTTGAGATGAAGCACACAAAATAGTTGAAAAAGTTAGTTAGATTTGAATCAAGAAAAATATGATTTGAATCAAATGAGGAAAATGAGATGGAATGAAAGAAATAATAGTTTTTTGAAAAAGTTGCTAGTTGATTCAGATCAGTCAAAACGTGATTTGAATCAAATGCCACGTGATTTGAGTCATTGCCAAAATTTGATTCGGATCAAATCACACAGAAATGACAAGGAATTTTGAAAAAAGAATATGATTTGAATCACGTATAAATATTGATTTAAATCAAATCAAATAGAATCAAACATGAATTTTGAAAAATGAAATTGAGTTCGCAACATGTACAACTATTGATTCAAATCAAATAAAACAAAATATATTTCCAAGAAAATTATCAGGATCAAGTGTAAAATTTGATCATAATCAAATCGCTGAGTTCAACTTATGTCCAATTTGATCAGGATAAAAAATTCAAGGTAAAACTGAATGATTCGAATTAATCTTATAAAATCTCAATTTTTGAAAATTTCAAAAGCATTTTGAGATTTTAATTTTGAATTAAAGTTTAACCAAAATACAAAATGATTTCATTCCACTAACATAGACTATTGCTCAAAGAATATTTATATCAAGATAAAATCTAACCAAAGTTTTATGCATGCTAGAAACGAATCAAATCAAACTCAATTCCGAGAAATGAAATTATGAAGGAGACTCAACAAATTGAAGAAAAAAATAAATATGAAAGCGATAAGACAAACAACAAAATAACCGACTATAGAAGCTCCCCCTGAGTGAAGTGGTGGGTGGTCTTTGCATTGTTATTTATAGTCATTTTCTCTTAGTATTTTACCGCATTTTGTTCGATTTACTTTCAGTTGCCATCTTTTATGCTTTGGTATATCCATTCTTGCTATTTTCAGGGTCTAATGAGCATCCAAGACAAAGAGGGATAAAAGACAAGGAAAATAAGACAAAACAGAAAAAGACAAATTGTATCCATAGTAAAACCAGGGGGCAGCTACAGTCACCTGTAATAGCTGCTACAGGCTATAGAAACAGAAACCTTAGGCTCCCTTTGAAAGCTCCCATATTACAAAAGTCAAAGACCTGCTATGGCCATCTGTAGCAGCTGTTGCAGGTCGTAGCAAGGAGGCGAGAGAAAGTTATTTTGTTTCCATAATTAGATCGATTTTCTTTTAATGTGGCTCTTAGGAAATATTTGATCTAACATATATTTTTCATCTCTTATGGATAAAGGAAATGTGTTACACGAAACACATTTCTTCACTTCCTCGTACATTTCACGTACGTGAGACGTTTCCATATTTTATGTTGTTGTTGATATATGTTGTATGTTGTTTAAGGTATGTTGTTGTTGATAAAAGTTGTATGTTGTTGGTAATGTATGTTTTTTAAGGTATGTTTTTAATGGTTTAGTTTTGTTAATAAAAGTTGTATGTTGTATGTTGTATGTTGTTTAAGGTATATTGTTGTTGATAAAAGTTGTATGTTGTTGGTAATGTATGTTGTATGTTGTTTAAGGTATATTGTTGGTGATTTTGTTTTTGTTAATAAAATTTGTATGTTTTATGTTGTATGTTGTTTAAGGTATGTTGTTGTTAATAAAAGTTGTATGTTGTTGGTAATGTATGTTGTATGTTGTTGTTTAAGGTATCTTGTTGATGATTTTGTTTTTGTTGATAAAAGTTATATGTTTTATATTGTATGTTATTTAAGGTATATTGTTGTTGACAAAAGTTGTATGTTGTTAGTAATGCATGTTGTATGTTGTATGTTATATATGTTGATGATTTTGTTTTTATTAATAAAACTTGTATGTTATATGTTGTTTAAGGTATGTTGTTATTGATAAAAGTTGTATGTTGTTGTTATTAAAATTTGAATGTTGTTTTTGATAAAAATTGTATGTTGTATGTTGTTTAAGGTATGTTGTTGATGATTTTGTTTTTGTTAATAAAAGTTGTATATTGTGTAATGTATGTTGTTGTTGATAAAAGTTGTATATGTTGTTGGTAATGTATGTTGTATGTTGTTTAAGGTATGTTATTGATGATTTTGTTTTTGTTAATTAAAGTTGTATGTTTTATGTCATATGTTGTTTAAGGTATGTTGTTGTTAGTAATGTATGTTGTATGTTGTTTAAGGTATGTTGTTGATGATTTTGTTTTTGTTATTAAAAGATGTATGGTTTATGTGGTATGTTGTTTAAGGTGTGTTGTTGTTGATAAAAGTTGTATGTTGTTGGTAATGTATATTGTATGTTTTTTAAGGTATGTTGTCGATGATTTTGTTTTTGTTGATATATGTTATATGTTGTTGTTGATAAAAGTTGTATGTTGTTGGTAATAAAAAGTTGTATGTTGTTTAAGGTGCGTTGTTGACGATTTTGTTTGTGTTAATAAAAGTTGTATGTTGTTGGTAATAAAAGTTGTATGTTGTTTAAGGTATGTTGTTGACGATTTTGTTTGCGTTAATAAAAGTTGTATGTTTTATGTTATATGTTGTTTACAGTTTGCTGTTGATGTATGTTGTTGGTAAGGTTTGTTTAATGATATACCTTTTAATTTGTAGCTTCATTACGTTTAGTCAACATGTTGTAGAAGATGAGTTTATTATATGGCATGTGGTTTGAATGTTTTTCAACCCCTTGTCGAATATATAACCTTTTGAATTGCATTAGAAAATCATAATATAAGATATTAAGTTATATTATAAAATAAATTATAGTAATCAATGTTATACGAGATTTCTTCAGCCATCCAAAATATCCATTATGTCTCTACTGTTGTGTTCTGAAGCACATAGTGATGCCTTGATGAAGTTTCTAAGCGCAACCCATGTTTCACAAGAGATAACGGTGAATCAGTTCGATGGGGTTTTGGCTAATATTGCAGTAGGTAGTTGTCTGGTTTCTGTAATGATGAATTGCCTCCTGAAGGTAAGGCTCACGACAAGGTGTTGCACATCTCGATTGAGTGTGTATACACTGTTATATCAAGAGTTCTTATTGATATAGGGTCATCTCTGAATGTTCTACCTAAGAATTACGTGACCAAGTTAACGATAGAAGAGTTGTTGATGAAGCCCATGACACTGGTGGTAAGAGTCTTTGGTGGCTCTAGAAGATCAGTGATTGGAGAGGTGGACCTCCCAATCAAAATTGGTCCACATACATTCTTCATCATATTTTATGTCATAGATATATATCCTGCATATAGTTGTCTCCTATGAAGACCTTGAATCCATCCAACCGGGGCAGTCACTTTAACCCTTCACCAAAAACTCATGTTCATTATCAATGGCAAAATGATCATCATAGAGGGTGAAGAAGATAGAATTGTCAGCCAATTAACATCATTCTGGTACATTGAAGTGGGTGGGGCGATTCACAAAACCCCTTTTCAAGCATTCGAAGTAGCAAACATGACATTGGCTCATATCTGCAGTGAAGAACCCCTGAAGCCTGAACTTTCTGTATCTTCCTAGAAAGAAGTAAAGACAATGGTAGAAGTTGGTCATTCTGAAGGTTGGGGTAGAGTACTCAAGTTGCCGGTAAAGAAGAACCGATTTGAACTGGGGTATCAATCACCTCAAAATACACAACAGAGGATCCCAAAAACAGCCATAAGGCAATTGCTTCCAGAGACTTTTATCAGCGCTGGACACCTCTTGGAAGGCCAGATTTCTCTCGTGGATGACGAAGACGACAATATTGATACAACATGCCCTATGTACCAGAAAGCTCGGGGCCAAGAACTCAATATTTGGACCTCCATGGACGTCCCTGAAATCACTTTGATTAAAAAGTAACTTTCTTGTTTCTTGTGTACCAGAAAGCCCAGGGCCAAGAACTCATCAAGGCATTTCACTCTTTAATCGTTAGAACTTGTTTCAATGTTTATAGTTCTTCAACTACCCATTCCTTCACCATTTTTTTGTTTGCAAAGTAAATAATATTTTGTAAAATAAACTAAAGGTGAAAGATGGGGTAGTTGAAGAACTAGAAGCATTTAAGTAAATTTAACAGTTAAAGAGTGAAATGCAGATAATGGGTTGCAGAAAGCTTGTACAACATTGATTAGTGTAACTTTTTTTTCTAATATAACTTCATATCTTATATTATAATTTTCTAAATCAGATTGAAATGTTATATGTTTAGTGAGTAGTTGGTAAAATAAACATTACATATAAGTTATAATAAACTCAAGTAAACATATCACCACGATTGTAATGTAATCAATGACCGTTGTGCTGTGTTATGCATTAAGTCTTTCACTACGGTTGATTTCTAAAACTGTGGTGAAATGCGTGAAATCTGAAGAAAAAAATCCAAGCGTTTGAAATCGAACACCTAACCTCAACCATTTACTGCGATTGTTTTAAACAACTTGAGTGATATGTTACGCGCTACTGTTTTTTTTTATCATAACTAGCAATTCGAGATTGTAAAGAGGGCACATACAACCACAAGCTACCTTACAACAGACCACTGTCCGTAATAAAATATTTCTCCCCGTCGTTATTATCTGTGTTATCTGTGGTAGTGTGCATAGTTAATCAAAACTAACAAATGATACCATGATAAAGATGAACCTTCAAAAGAACTATACATTGAACTAAGATGAATCTATTTACTCTGTTAATCTGTTACAAAGATAAATCTATGCTTATATACAATGCATAACTTACACACACAAAGCTAGCTTAGGAACTTTAACTGAGCACAGTTAAAAAACTAACACCTAACCATAAGCTAACAAACTTTTTTATTGCTGAAAAAAAGAAACTCTTAGTTTTAACTTGCACATAGGCTTGACACACACGAGCTTCAGCTCAAACAGCTTTTCCACTTTTGACTCTTGGCTTTTGGCACACATAATTAATTTAACAAAGCACAATCAATATGAAATTCTGAATATTATTTACTATTCACTCATGTACACCGAATAAAGAGTATGTAGTTTACTTTTGTAAAAAAAGAAGAAGAAAGTATATTATATTTAGATTAAAAAAAAAGTTAAAAGTAATCATTTTCAACTGATTGATTAATTAAAAACCATAGTATATTTTCCCATTTGTTAATTCTCATGACAAAAATTGATCACCTAACGTCCTAACTCTCCTACCATCCTATCAGATTTCACCACAAAAATACTCTTTAGGCTATGTGTTTCCTCACTTTGTCTTCATCAATTATTATATTACTATTAATAATAACCCTTTAAATTAATAAATTGACTCCTATATCTTTTTTCTAAATAAAATTTCATTCAAGAAAATTCCTATGGATGCCAGCTTATCAACAACTAATGTAAATTCCATACATTAAAAAAAACAGAGATATTAACAAATTTATTATATATATTCACAATGAAGATTAAATAATAAAACAAAAAAATATGAAAAAGATATAGATCATGCATAAGTGGACAAAACAAAAAATAATGTCTATGTCATCACTCTCATCACCAAGTGGGCCCCACCTCTTCTTTGATTTGATTCTGACTGGGGCTGCTTCATGTACCATCTCTCTAATTATTATTATCTTTTTTTGTAAATTTTTATCTAATTTAATTTTTCATCAAAATAATTTTATTAATAGAATGAAAATCAAGAATCATAAAATTAGAGATACACATCACTACATGAGCCAGTTGGCAGCTAAATGTTTGTGCACATCATCATAATCTTTCTAAATACAATTCTTAATTACATGATTACCCTTGTTAATTACACTAATTACATGTTGACTTTTCTACTTCTGTTCCCACTCTCATTTTATATATATACACCTTTCATCTCCTTCTTCTCTATAATTATTTCTCTCTTTCAAAATTTTATCACTCAAAGAATCTGAAAAAAAATTCTTTCATCATTTTTTTTTTATATCTTTGTTTGAAACAAAAAAATGAGCAACATAAGCATGGTTGAAGCAAAGCTTCCACCAGGGTTCAGATTTCATCCTAGAGATGAAGAACTTGTGTGTGATTACTTGATGAAGAAGGTTACTCATAGTGATTCTCTTCTCATGATTGATGTTGATCTTAACAAGTGTGAACCATGGGATATTCCTGGTTAGTATTCTATTAATCCTATTTATGAATCTTTAATCATGCATTCTCTATTATATATAGTTATTATTCTTCATATATATGCTTGATCTATGAATTTTTATTCAGTTTTCTGATTTCATTTGTGTTGAATTATTGTAACTGTAATGGCTATAATAGATCCCAATTTTTGTACGTACAGTTGTGATCTAAATGTTAATTGAATATTTATTTTATACTTTTGTTCATTGTGAAATAAATAGAAATAACATAACATTATTTTTTAGTCTGCATTTTTCATTTGGGTCATAAGTTGACATAAGCCTTTGTATTTTAATGGATGTCATGGATGGTTTTTATTCCTAATCCTAACAAATATATATTAGAGATAGGTAGGTACAGGTGGCTGCGCTTATGTACTATATAATAAAATAATATTTAAAAATATTATTATTTTAACTATATATATATATATATATATATATATATATATTATATATATATATATATATATATATATATATATATATATATATATATATATATATATATATATATATATATATATATATATATATATATATATATATATATATATATAAACTTTGACACACGATTAATTTGCTTACGACATTAAGTTATTAGATCATTGTTCGTGTCAGTGGTTTATTGATCAGATTTTGTTATTAGGTTATTGGTTAGGTTGGTGGCTAATTGTAATACAAAAGGGTAGGTTGGAAGTCGGTGGCTTATCGATCAAATTTCGTTATTATGTTATTAGTCTGGTCGGTGGCTAACACGAAAGATTAGATCGGTGACTTATTGATTCAATTTCGTTAGGTCATTGGTAAGGTCGGTGACTAATTGTAACACGAAATTAGTATAGTATAAGTATGGTTTCTTATCTAGAACAATTAAAACAGGAATAGACCAATTCAAACAAATCAGTTGATTCATTTATTTGATTGACGAATTAGACGGATCATACTGATTTTTACGTGAACAATTGCATTTTCACTCTTTTTCATCGGTCTTTCCCTCTCGTTTAGTGTTAGACTAGTTCGATAGACCGTATTGGATCAGATTTTAAAACAAAAGAAAAGAGTTAATCTTACTCTTTTAAAATAATTTAATATACTATAATATAAATAATTTCTTTCCATTAAATGTTTATATAAATGAACAAATACATACACATACACGCATCTTGGAAAGGGATGTAGACAGTTGAGGTTAGCATCTTTGAACAGGAAGTTCTAAAAATCATAAACTCTCTCCATAAGCTTACAATACAAATTTCTAACAGTATTTGCCAGATTAATTTATATCACATAATTAAAAAAACTGTAATAAATTGACACACTGAACTTGTCCTATTATAAAGTGTTTGATAATGATTTAAATCATAATAATTCAAATATTGGTTTACATTGCAATAACACATGGACGTCATTAATTGATTTACATGTCAAACTTTACTGATTGTTGCTGGACCCAACAAAGTTGATCTTACTTTTATGTCAAAAAGAAAAGATACCAAGTGCTGAGAGAGACTTAACATTACTAAAAATAATTTATACAAATTTATTTTATTTTTTATTATAAAAATAGCTTATACAAATTTATTTATAAATATTTTTTTAATAAACACTATTTTATAAGGTGAAAATAATCGACAAACAATTTTATAAGTTGAAGTTTAATTATTTTGAAAATGATTTCAACTGTTTGATTATGAAATTGCCATAACTAGTTTTGGATTTTATCCAAGCATGTCATGAATGAAAAGAAACTGATAAGGATATCTAAATTAGAAAACATATCAACAATTAATGAAAGTGTCTTCAATTATGTATATGGGGCCTATACAATAGTATCTAAATTAGTATAGTTTGCATTCTAATCATAAAAACTAAAATATAATTATAGAATATTCTTTCCCTGTTTTGCTACAAACAAACATATAAATTTAATAAAATATTTTTGGTACATCAAAAAATATAATTATTAAGACATAGGAAAAAAAGTCATGAAATTGCATTTAATTTAAGGATTAATTTTAACCTATGATAATATTATTAATGTGGACAGTTGGTTTTAACTAGTCATAGTTGACTTAAACACAAAAACTAATTTACACCTTCTATTGATCTATAATTGCACATGTTCTACATCTTATCAAAATTAACATATCATATATAAATATTCGATTCTTTTATTTTCTATAAATCGATCATCTTTTAGAAAACACAACTGTAACGTGCAACTGTAGAGACTAATTCTTCGAAATATGATACAGAAGCGGCATGTGTGGGAGGAAAAGAATGGTATTTCTATACACAAAGAGATCGAAAATATGCAACAGGCCTACGCACAAATCGTGCAACTGCGTCGGGCTATTGGAAGGCCACTGGAAAAGACAGATCTATCCTTCGAAAGGGCACTCTTGTTGGCATGAGAAAGACTTTAGTGTTCTATCAAGGAAGGGCACCAAAAGGAAGAAAAACTGAATGGGTTATGCATGAGTTTCGCATTGAAGGTCCTCATGGCCCTCCTAAATTTTCTTCTTCTAAGGTATGGTTTTAATATCTCATATATAGAATATATAATTTTTTTTGTTGCAATATATGATAAATAGATTTGTATTATTTCTCTTGCATGAGTTAAGGACTTTTGACTTTTTAGAATATTTTTTTTATCTATACCAAACCAAATTTGTCTCACATGGCTATTGGCTAGAATGTGACTACAAAAAGATATTGAGTAGCTTACCTAAGTAGATCCTCTAAGAATTTTATTATTATCAAAATCTCCTATTTTCAAAATGACCAAAGTATCTCAATGTGTTATTATGGAAAACTATAAAATTATTATATTTGTTCACTTTTTATTACTTTTCGTAATTTATTTTAAAAAATTATATTTTAAAATTGATTTTAATAATTTGCATAATTTTGTGTACATATATATACACAGGAAGATTGGGTATTGTGTAGGGTATTCTACAAAAACAGAGAAGTTGCCACAAAAGCAAGCATGGGTAGTTGCTATGATGACACAGGCTCTTCATCACTTCCAGCATTAATGGATTCATACATCAGTTTTGATCACCAAGCTCAATTCCACACAGACGAATATGAGCAAGTGCCCTGCTTCTCCATTTTCTCTCAAAACCAAATGAATCCATTCTTCAACCATACAACAACAAACATGGAGCCAAAACTACCTACACTCAACAATAACAACAATCCAACAACTACATTTGGAGGAGCACCTTATAGCTTAGATCCTCTGTCTTGTGATAGAAAAGTTCTGAAAGCTGTTTTGAGTCAACTCTCAAAAATGGAAAGAAACACTCTTGATAATAATGCTAATAGTAATCAAAATCTAAAAGGATCGTCACCAAGCTTAGGTGAAGGAAGTTCTGAGAGTTACTTATCTGAAGTGGGTATGCCCCATATGTGGAATAGTTACTAATATTGTTGGACTTCACTCCTATTTAAATTTTCTTGGTGTAGCCTCTTCAATAGATTGAATTCTTTATTCTTGCATTATCATAATTTTATAGCGGCAGAGGATTCAGCGGAATCTTTTGCCGCTATAATATGATAGTGCAGAAATTAGAGAATTCAATAGCAATAAAATGGTGTACACAGTCAAAAATAGGAGTTAGAAAAGAAAAGAGGAGTTTGATTGATTTAAGTTATGTAATAGTATCCATGTATTTTTCTCATGATATTAGCTATTAATATATAAATATATATATCCAAATGATGTGTCCCAATATATTAGAAAAATGGGACTTGTAATTGGAATTTATAAATTTGTAATTGGTTTTAGTTAGTAGATGGAGGGTTTTGTTATAATAACCTTTGTTTAGGTGAAAAAAATGAGCATTAACTGCAATGTCAAACATATTGGAAAAATAACATAAAATTAAAGTTTACTATCTTAAAACTGTCTCTTTCGTGGGGCTCATTAACATGATGCAGTGAGAGGAGACTAAATCCATATGACCTCAGCCTAAGGATTTGCTGAAGTGTTTGGTATATATATGTAATATATATACTTAGAATTTTCTTTCCATATAGTATATAATAATATTAATAACCTTCTCTCTGTTTTTTTATTTTTCAAATGCTTATCAGTTTCCCCGTTTCAAAAGACTAAAACTTTTTTTTGTGTGTGGTATGATAAAAGAGGAAATAGAAATAAAAGTTTCTCTTCTTTTATTTGATTTAGAGTAGATTTTACAAAATGAATATGCATATTTATAAAAAGACATGAATATTCTTATTAAAATATAAATTTGATAAGAGTTTTGTTTGGGAACCATATTTGATGAAAGGATAGAGTATAGGTTATATATATTGGAGCAAATATCTGGTGTGACATTACATAGTGGGTCTGTAAGGTTAGTACTCCAATGCCTAAGTCAATAAGAAAATGAGAAGTAATGTGAGTTATGGTTCGGAGAATACCTCAAGTTTCTCAGACGGGTGGTTATGGACGTCCTCGGTCATTTATGTGTGGAATGTGAGAGGTCTTTTGATGACATCTAACGGTAGGAAACAACCCATGACATATAGTGCATAATCTGATGAGTGCAGGTCAGCTAATTGAGAAAGATTTATCAGTTACTATGAAGAACAATCTCTTGAAGTTGTATGATTCTAATCAAAGCTGATCATGTAGTCTAAACAGGGAAGTAACGAAACACTTAAGGTGAATGTGGAAACAACTGAAACTAGACGCCTTAGTGCAAAAGGTGTTGAAGGTGACTATGAGTTGTGGCACAAGAGATTGGGGCATCTGAACTTCAGAAGTTTAGGGCATCTGAGTTCTAAGAAGCTAGTACATTGTATTCCTAAGATTGTGAAACCTAAGAAGTCATGTGAGATATGCATGAAAGGTAAGAAACTTAGATTGCCATTTGCATCAGAAGTGGCTCCAAGAACAAAACATATTTTACGAGTAGTGCATTCTGATGCATGTGAACCATCTGAAGTTCCTTCACTTGGAGGAAATAAGTACTTTGTGTCATTTGTGAATGAGTTCATAAGAATGACATGGGTAACACTCATTAAATTTAAGTATGAGGTGTTTGTTGAGTTTCAGAAGTTCAAGGTGAAGATTGAAAAAAAAAGTTGTCAGAAGCTTAGAATTCTCAGAACTGATGTGGAGGTGAGTACAACTCTACAGGGTTCAGAAGGCTTTGTGAGGAGAATTAAATTGAGCATGAGGTGATTGCTCCATACACTCCTCAGCATAATAGTCTTGTTGAAAGAAGAAATAGAATTTTGCTTGATATGGCAAGAAGCATGATGAAGGAGAAGAAGTTATCTCACACCTTGTGAGGAGAAGTTGTTACCACTGTAGCATATGTGCTCAACGAGTGTCTAACTAAGAAGTTGAAGGAAGTTGTTCCTTTTAAGAAGTGGAATGAAGATAAGCAAAGTTTGAGCCATCTGAAGGTTTTTGGTTCTGTTTGTTATAAATATGTATCAGATGCTAAGAGAATGGAGTTGGACGTCAGAAGCAGAGTTATGTTTTTGTGAAGGAATCAGAAGCGTGAGATTGGAATAAGTATCAATCCAACTATGGTGCAGTATTTACACCTGAGTTAACTTCTGAAGATATTTTAGAATCTGGAGAAGAATCTGACTCTGAAGGAGATTATGAGTCTGAAGATGAGTCAGAGTCTGAAGGTTACTCTGAGGCTGAAGAAGAGTCTGAAGGGGAATCCGACTTTGAAGGTGAATTTGATTCTGATCTAGATTCTGATGATGATCTAGAATTTGGTGGAAATCATGCCTCTGAAGGTAGTCCAGTATTTGATATTGTTCCAGCATCTGAAGAAGATTATGAACAAGTTCAAAGACCACAAATAATCAGATAAATGCCAAGAATATTTGAATAGTTTGACATGTTACAAGATACTAAGATAAACTAGGACGGGGAAGTCATTCAGTGTGCCATATTGGTAGACTCTGAACCAGTTAGTACAGAAGAAGTTATCAAGAAGAAAGTGTGGCTAAGGGCCATGAATTAAGAACTGGAGGCTATAGAAAGAAACAAGACTTTGACCAAGCTTCCAAAAACAAGAAATCCATCAGTGTCAGATGGGATTACAAGGTGAAACTAAAGCCAGATGGATCAATTGGTAAACATAAAGAAATGTTAGTAGCTAGAGGATTTTTATAGAAATCTGGACTAGATTACTTTGAGGTGTTTGCTTCTATAGCTAGACATGAAACAATCAGACTGGTGATTACTATAGTTGCTAACAAAAATTGGCCTATGATGCATTTAGATGTGAAATCTTCACTTCTGAATGGTTCTTTACAAGAGGAAGTTTATGTATCACAATCTTCTGAATTTTTGAAAAATAATCAGGAAGGGATGGTGTACAGGTTACATAAAAGCCTTATATGGACTGAAACAAGCTCCTAGAGCCTGGAATCTGAAAATTGATTCATTTTTCAAGCTTCAAGGATTCAGAAATTGTGAGATAGAGTATGGTGTTTATGTTCAGCATACATCTAATAACGATATGATTCTGATGTGTCTCTATGTTGATGACATATTTCTAATAGGGAGTTGTTCAAATGAAATAGTTAAGTTCAAGGAGGTGCTAATGAATGAGTTTGAGATGACTGGTCTAAGAAATATGATATATTTTCTATGAATGGATATTATGTACTCTGACAAGGGTATAATCTTGCATCAGCTGAAGTATAAACTTGATCTTTTGAGGAGATTTGAGTTGATGAATTGCAAGTCTGCAATCACATCTGTTGAGACAAATCACAAGTTGGATTCTTATTTTGAGGATGATGATGTAGATGTTACAACTTTTAAACAGGTGGTAGGCTCATTGAGATGTCTCTTTAGTACTAGACCTGATATTTGTTATGCAATTGGAATGGTGAGTAGGCTTATGAATAAACCAAAGTGGTCACATTACCACGGTGTAGTCAATATATTGAGGTATATTAAGGGGACTCTGAAGTATGAAGTTTTGTTCCCTTCTGGTGCTAAAACCGAGTCAGAGTTGATGTGTTATTCAGACTCTGATTGGTGTGGAGACAGAGTTGACAGAAGAAGTACTTTCTGATACTTTTTCAAGTATCTGGGAAGTCTTATTTCTTGGTACTCCAAACCAGTTGTTGTTTTGTTAACCTATGAATCTGAGTAAATTGCAGGTGCTTTGACTGTTTGCCAAGCTGTATGGATTCTGAACTTGCTGCAAGATCTGAAGACCAAGGTGAGCAAGTCTGTGAAGTTGATGATTGACAACAAATCAGTTATAAGTCTTGCCAAGAATCCACTACTGCATGCAAGAAACAAGTACACTGACACGAAATTTCATTTTTTGAGGAACCACATTCAGAATGGGGTGTTTGAAGTTGTGCATAGTAGCACTCAAAAGCAGATGGAAGATGTTATGATTAAAGCAATCAAGACTGAACATTTTATCCAGTTGAGGGATGTAATTAATGTTGTTAATCTTGATTAGTTGATTATGAATTAAGGGATGGTGTTAGTTAAAATTCACTTCAGTTACACTTAAGTTGAATTTAGAGTTAATTTGAATTTACATTTAGATTTTGCTTGTATAAATATTGAAAGTTAATTTGTTAGTTTTAGTGTGAATCATTTTGTAACCAAATTCCAATTTTTTCCTGTTAGAATTTATTAGAAACTTTTTCTCTCTCTTCCATTTTTATCATCTTCGTCTTCTTTCTCTTGTGCACCAAAAAAATATGATGAAAATGAATACTTTTTGAATGGTGGAAAGTTAAAGAAGTTTCCCAATGAACTTGTATTAGGACCCTGTTTGAATAAATAACTTATTTTTAATTATAGTATAAGTGTTCATCATAATAAATGTATAAGTTTTTTTATAGCAAAAGTTAAAATTAAATGAACTTTGTTTGTGAACAAATTATAGGGTTTTTTTTTAAATTATCTTGAAGAAATTTTTAACAGAAACTAAAAAGAACTTATGAATATGTCATAAGTTTTTTTTTAAGTTCTCTCAATTTGTTTCACAAAACATATATTAGTGGATAAATTTAAATAAGTCAATTTAAAATTATGGATGTAATTTGAAGTAGAGTGTATATGGATCAGATAAATCTACGAAATTTGGTCAAAATAAAAAATAAAAAATCCACAATAAAATTTGAGCGGGGTAAGTGGATTAATATGGTTTTTGAAAATAAAAAATTATTCAAAATAATTCGATTTTGGATAAACCCATAAATTTTACCAATAAATATCAGGGATGTTCATGGATGCAGGTCGATCCGCGAACCCGCTTATCCAAATCAAGTTAATTTATAAATTACTCGAACACATTCATTTACGGGTATACTCAACTCAATCCACAACAACCCATGTAATTTTGGTTCGGGTATCGGATTTGAGTTTTACAATCATCGTTGACTCAACTCATTGATGTGCCTTTAGTAATTTTTTTATTATTTTTATTATTATTATAAATAAAAATATAAAATTAATATCTCACTAATAACCATAATTTTAAGATTTATTCTCTATCAATAATACTAATAAAGCAATGAGTTTACATAATTTTAAGATTAAATATTGTTTCTTATTTTTTTTTGTTTCTAACTTATGTATTTTATGAAAATAATGTATCTTGTTGAATTTTATACTATTACCAAGTGTTATATTGTATTGATAAATTTTATTAGATATTATATTATGGATTTCATTGAATTTAAGTGTTATAGATGAATATGATTGTATTGAATTGTGTTATATTTTATTTAAATCGACAAAAAAATCATTAAAAAAATCATTTGAAACACGACCCGCGAATCCAACTCAATAGAACTCATAAAGGAGCGGGTCGGTTCAAAATGATTTTGACAATGAAATTGCGGTTGAATGACGAACTCAACCCATTGAAGTTTGAACGGGTTATGACAAAGCCGATTCAACCCAATATATGTACATCCCTATTAAATACTATATATTTTTATTTTTTTGAATCTCTTAATGAATTGATATATGAACTAATATTTTTATTTTTATCATTGGAATTTGGTTGAATATATCAATTGTAGTCAAGAATTTTTTTGAATTGTGAAAGATATTTAAACAATGTTCTCGACTTTTTTTTGAAATTGGATGAAGGATGATTTTGATGTATTCATATTTTGTTTCTTTAATTTTGGGCACTTATTGTGAGTTATGATTTTAAATTATTTAAAATATTAATACTAGTAAATTCTGAATAATTTATGTAATTTAGTTTTAAGTACTACTAATACAACTTGTACTTTTACAAATATTTTTATCATAAATTTTGTGAATGTTTGAGAGAAAGAAGCGGGAAGAAGGTGAAGAACATGCCGACTTATGCTTAGAAGTCAACACATAAAACACTGTGTGTCCATAACTGAATTTGGTTCCACTTTCAATTTTAGGGAGGTTTGTAATTCGCGCAATCTAACTCATTTTTTTAGTTAAGTAAAGTGGTATGCCACGTCAATTTTCGTTAGACTAAATAAATAGCAAATATCAAAATTTTGGACGCAAAGTTTTAGAAAAACTATTATTTAAATTAAAACTGGATTTTAAATTGTTTACGGATACGGAAAAACATATTTAACTTAAAAATATAGTTGATTTAACAAGCTTCCCAACCAACAAATAAAATGCATGTTACAAAATGCTTTTGTAACAAATAAAAAACCTATGCTTAAAGCTTATTCGAGAAAATACTTCATGAGCAGGCAGGCTCCTAGGATTAGTGCAACAGTCTTTCTTTTTCAAGATGAATACAGCATTAACAAATGATTCATAGCAAAAACGAAATTATGCATAAAACAAATAGGCTATTCCAAATATTTAATATTTTTTAAAAAATTAAATATATTTGTGATCCTCCTAAATATTTTAAAAAATATTTTCTTACATAATGATATTTCTAAAATTTTGCATCCACAATTTTAATCTTACCTATAATTTAACAGCGATTTTTACGAGTAACGACGGATTTAATATTAGGAAACAAAAATATAGATGAAAAATTTTAGAAATATCATTCTTTAAAAGAAATATTTTAAAGGATTAAAAATGAAATTTAAAATATTTATGAAGATCACAAATATATTTAATCCTAAAAAAAATTAAAGAGAATCAAACATATCTTAAAAAAAAAAATAGAAAAACATTAATGAAAATTGTACTCATAGCTTAAATCATTATGAGAACAATCAAAGAGCAAATCTCCAATAGAAAAAAGAATTGCAGTTTGCTCAAAAAAACCACACCACTGTAATGTAAACATGTGTACACTTTAACATAAACACTGTAATGTTTGTCGCAAACTATGAGTGTTCCAATGGTCAAGCTATTCACTTCATTTCCTAATGTAGCAATTAGTGCTCCCACATATCACAGATTTAACATAAACAAGGTACAGTGTTATTCCCTCCGTTCCTTTTTAATTGTCTTTCTTTAACTTTTTACGTATACCAATGAAATTAATCAAGTTTACTATTTTTCAAGTAATAATTGTCATTTTACCTATAATACCCCTATCTATTTATTTATACATTTAACTTTTTCTCTCTCTTCAATGAATAATTAAGGACAATTTTGACAAAATAACAATTGATATTATCTTGAACTTTGAAAATGACACTTAAAATAAAACAAATTTTTTATACAAAAGAGACACTTAAATGAAACAAATTTTTTATACAAAAGAGACACTTAAAAAGGAACTGAGAATACCTTCTAAGACAAAGAGGCAGCGAAAGAATTCATGGAATTACTGGCTATCTTCTTTTTTTAACTTTGCTAACTTTGTTGCATCCATGAAGAAAAAATTGAACGTTTGAAATGAAAACTATATTCAAAGCTTTAGAATGACTTCACTTTCACAGCTATATATGGTCTAGACCATATATTTCCTTGTAAACAAATACAGTGTTAATTATGAATTGTGCTCAAAGCTTAACACCATTGTGAGAATAACAAAACAGCAAATCTCCAATGGAAAAAAGAATTGCAGCGGACTCAAATCAGTGTAACATAAACATGTGTTCAAACAACCATGGTTTAAATTGCAATCGCAACCGCGAATGTGGCCGCAATATTTTTGACGCAGTAGCCTCCGCATTTGCAGTGTGAAGTAAAATCATGCATCCAACCACCATCAAGTATTTTCATCAAAACTCAAAATTTCAGAACCCTAAAACTCAAGTTACTTCCTGTAGTGAAAAATCTTAACATTAACATCAAGTTTTTTTCACTACAGCTTAAATTCAGCAAGACTCCAAAATAATATAATGAAAAGCATATAAAAAGGTATAATAACATAACATTCTAAATTAGAAAATGAACACTTTGGTAAGTCAATGTAACAATTGACACCATTCAATTCATACTAAAGAAAATGAACAAAAAAGAAGGTCCAGTGTTGCAATAACCAACCTATTCACATAATTTTTTGATGCAGTAACTAATCATAATGCTCTATCTGTTGCTGCAGATGGATAAATTCCGGACACCGTCTACAATGCCGCCATCGACATGACCGGCGGAAAACCCATAGAAATCAGTTATAAGCTTACCAATTGAGACAAGCTGATCAAAAACATGGTTAGGGATAGGGTTGAGAAGCATGTCAATGTTGATCTTCTTGTCATGGATACTAACGCCGTCGTTTTTGAGAATTTCAATAATCTTATCGGCGACGAACCTGACTGTACTGAGCGGCTGACCGGCGAGTGGATGACCGGGGACGGGCTGCTGGATGAGGCTTAGGAGATTTTCATAGGCGGCACGGGTTCTCTTAGTCTTTGGTTGGTATATGCCGTCGTCGATGACCGGGAAGACGCTCTCCTCTTCGACGTGGATAGACAAGAAGACGCTCTCTTTTTCGATGCCGATCATGTCGAAGGAGTTGGGTTTTGGTATTACACAGGGAGGGGAGAGGGGTAGAGGTTTTGGGGGGATGTACGTGTATTGCTTGAACCGCGATTCCCCCATTTCTGAAAACACCAAGGGATGATTGAAGACAATGAAGAACCCTAATATATATCAGTGAGAGAGAGAAAAATAGACGATACAATGACCGTTTTCTTTCTTGTATGGTTTTGGAATTGAAGGAATCAAATTTAAGGATATATAGGAATTTTCAAAGTCCGGATTTTTACAATCGGAGTATAGAGAAATAAGTAGGTCGGATAATCATCATCTTGTATAAGTCGGAGTCCGATAAGGATTCATATAATTGCAAAGCAAACATGTTGGAATCGGTCTCGTAATAGCTCTATCAGAAGAACAAGTCGGACTCGACCTCATGAGGTGCTAGGAAGTCATATGAACCGTCATGGACGGTTACGAAACATCTCCATGATTTCATGGGAGTTACAGAAACTGAGGACGGCGGACGTTACCCAAAATCACCTTAATGAGGGATATGAAGGACCATTCATTTAAAGGTCATTGATGGGTGAGGGAGTATAAAACGAGACTTCCTCCATTTAAAGGTCATTGACGGGTGAGGGAGTAAAAAATGAGACTTCCTCCAAGAGGAAGGGACAACTAATATCTCCTAATAAAATATGACGATTGTGACTTTACCTGACTAACCTCAAGAAAGTTTCTCCAAATAGTGTTTAACAAGAATATTTGACACCCATTGAGGGGCCTCGATAAAACTTTCTCAGGCCTCATAAAAATCGTACATTTTATCATAGCAAAGCAATGTCTGGATCATTTTCTAGCAGAAGTGAATCTCGTACTCCTCAAGACATGGCACAACTCTTAACAATTGTAGAGAACTTTTGCCAACATAATGAGTCTCTACAAGAAAGTGTCAATACATTGTCGCAATCACAAAGTACTAAGGAAGGGGAAGAGAAGGAAGAACTCTTTGATCATCAACCTCTGTCAGAAGCGATTTAGGTGACCAAGTCCTAGAAAACTTCAAACCACCACCTTTGTCATCCTTTGATGGCAAAAGTGATCCTCAAGAACACATAATATCAATCAACAATCAGATGTCAATAGTCGGGGCTTCCGACTCCTTGAAATGAAAACTCATGGCAGGAATGTTCAAAGATGTAGCGTTGCGTTAGTACATGAGTCTGCTTAAACTATCAGTTATCGACTACATGGACTTTACTAAAAAAATGGTACAACATTTCTCCCTAGCAAACATAGAAAGGTGTCTACCACCAGTTTGTTCAATGTCCTCCAGGGGCCCTCTGAGTCCCTCCGAGAATATATGGCATGGTTCAATAAAGAAACCATAAAAGTCTCCCATCCAAACCAGGAGATGTTCGTATGAGCTTTTCAAAACAGTCTGAAGGTAGGTCATTTTAACGAATTGTTGGCGCAGAAGTCAGCCACTAGCATGGAGGAGGTCATGAGCAGTACGGAATATTATGTCAAAGTGGAGGAAAGTAACATGGAGAAAAGATCACGGGATGCTAAAGAAAAAACGCAATCCATACATGAAAGATTCAGGCTCGAGAGAGAGCACCATAAGCACGAGTAGAGGGAAAGGTTAATAACAAAACCTTCCCAGAGGCCTTATGATAACTTCTTCGAGAATTTCGCCCCTCTCAATGCAAAGCGCGTTGACATTTTAAGGGAAGTGTATCATCTCAAGTTGATACCCGAACCTAGTCGTCCCAAGAGGGTCAATAATGTGCTAGAGAAAGACGAATGAGCATGGTGTTCCTACCATCGTATGAGAGGTCATCATACCAAGGATTGTCATCACTTAAAAAGAGAAATCAAGACTCTAATTCAAAAAGGACGGCTACTATCATATGTGAAGGAGACAAAAGGATCACCAGGAAAGAGAAACCTATCCGGGAGAGAGCCAGACTCAGAGAATACTTCTACCAAAAAGGGGAAGAACACAAAGGAAGTATGTGAAACTCGGATGGCTCGACACATACTCAACACCATCTTGGGAGGTTTCGTTGGTGGAGGAGAAACAAGCTCGACTAGAAAAAGATATGCCCGATCAGTAATGCACGTGTCACATAACCCACTACCTGAAAGGGAAGGAAAGCTTGTTGTCATTGGTTTTTCGAGAAAAGACTCAGAAAGGGTGTTGGCGCATAAAAACGACCTGATGCACATAAAGGTACAAATTCATTATTGGAGCGTCAAGAGGGTATTGATCGATTTGAGTAATTTAGCTGACATATTATACTGAGATGCTTTCAAAGGTATGAATATGGATACATCCGAGTTATTACCTTTCAAGGGCACCAAGGAACAAGTTCAAGTATTTGGACACTTACCCACCATGATCATATTTGAAAGTGGAAGCAACACAAAAGGCATCAGAGTGAGATATCTGATTGTGAATGCATCATCACCATATAGCATCATCATCGGAAGACTGACTTTCAATGATTTGGAAGCAGTACTATCCACCCTTTATTTAACCATGAAGTATCCCCTAGAAGGCAGACAGGTAGAAACGATTAAAGGTGATCAAGAATTAGCTAGGAAATGTTATAAAGACAGATTGATGTTGAAAAAGAAGACCCTGCAGGAGCATCCTATGGCAGAGAGCACTCTGGAGGTAAACATGGTGGACCTTGATCCTCGAGGAGACCCAGCCGAAGATAGCTTGAATCCAATTGGAGAATAAAAAAGGTACAAATCGGTACTAAAGATTTTCAAGTCATACAGATAAGCTCAGGGTTATCTCAAGAAGAGGAAGCAGGAATTATCAAGATGTTAAGAGACAATGTTGATCTACTCGCATGGACACCATAAGATATGCCTGGAATTGACCCAAAGGTGGTATGACATCAGCTCTCACTCAATCCGTTGTTAAAAAAGTTATGGCTCAAAGGAAGCAAAAGAGTGGAGAAGAAAAAAGGAATGCGGTCATGGAAGAAGTCGGAAAGCTCATGAAAGTCGGGTTCATAAAGGAGATAAAATATCCTACCTGGCTATCCAATGTTGTCATGGTGAAGAAGAAGTCAGGAAAACGGCGTATGTGCGTAGACTTCACCGATATCAACAATGCTTGCCCAAAGGACCCCTATCCATTACTACAAATTGATAGGTTGGTCGACGCTGCGTCAGAATTCCGTTTACTCAACTTCATAGATGCCTACTCAAGTTATAATCAAATACGGATGACCCCGACTAATGCTCCTAAAACAGAATTCATGACTGACAGGAACAATTATTATTATGAAGTAATGCCTTTTGGTCTAAAAAAATGTTGGGGCAACATATCAAAGGTTGATGGATATGTTGTTCTTGTCGCAAATAGGAAGAAATCTTGAAGTTTGTATGGACGACATGTTAGTCAAGACATAAGAAGAAATAAAGTGGGTAGATGACCTGAGGGAAACTTTTGAATCAATAAGGAAGTTCGACATGAGACTTAATCCTGACAAATGTACCTTTGGGGTATAAGCAGACGAATTCCTAGGATTCATGCTGACACATCGGGGAATAGAAGTAAACTTGACCAAGTGCCAGGCAATCATTGATATGAGATGCCCGGCGTATGTAAAGAAGTTCAACAATTAACGCTAGGCTAGCTTCCTTATCCCGATTTCTTTCTTATGCAGGTGACAAGTCCATACACTTCTTCCCAGCTATAAAGAATTCAACAAAATTCGTGTGGAGAGAAGAATGTGAGAAGGTGTATGGGGAGTTGAAGAAACTCTGATTTGCCCCACCGATCTTGTCCGTCCGAAGGAAAACTCACCTCTCATCTTATATTTAGCAGTATCTGAGAAGACAATTAGCTCGGTATTGGTTCAAGATAGCGATGGAGATAAAAGACCAGTCTATTTTGTCAGCAATGTCCTCAAAGGAGCATAAATTCATTACCAGAAGATTGAACGACTAGCTTTGGCAGTATTGGTTACCGCCAGGAAACTCAGGCAGTACTTCCATGGACATCCTATAATAGTTAAGATAAACTACCGCATAAAAAGGATCTTGAAGAAGTCGTACCTGGCAGGAAGAATGGTAGCATGAGCGGTAGAATTATCTGAGTATAATATCATATATGTGCCCATAAACACCATCAAGTCACAAGTATTGGCAAATTTCTTAATAGAATTAAGCTCACCCACCCCATAGGAGATACCAGATCAACGGATCCTATCAGTGGATGGTTTGTCTAACCTCAAGGGTAGTAGAGCAAGAATAGTACTAGAAGAACCATGGGAGTTGATACTAGAGTAGTCTCTTTTCTTCAGTTTTCAAGCTAGCAACAATCAAGTAGAGTACGAAGCGGTGATTGCTGGTTTGAAGCTAGCCAAGAAGAGCATAGTTTCTCATCTGTTAATTCGAACCAACTCTTAATTGGTAGCTAGTCAAATAAAGGGAGACTTTCAGACAAAGGATACATTATTGCTCAAATACCCATAACGAGCTCTGTAATTAGACAAAGGCTTCACAAAATTTGAGGTAACATACATTCCCCTAGAGGAAAATACCAGAGCCGGTCTATTAGCCCGATTAGCCAGAAATAAAGGTCTGGGGCTAAATAGGACGATAATTCAATAAACTTTAGGAACTCCAAGCACATACGTGGATGAGGTTATGGTACTATAAAATGCAAAGGGTTGGATGGCACCCATAATTCAATATTTAACACAGGATAAGTTACCAAATTAAGAAATTAAGGCGTGACGCATTGAGAGGATATCTTCCTAATACCACATGGTAGCCGATCAGTTATACAAGATAGGAGATGTTCCCTAATGCTAAGATGTATCACCATTGAAGAAGTAGGACTGATAATGAAATAAATACAAAAAGGAGTATGTGGAAGCCATATTGGAGGAAGAACCTTATCTGGAAAAGTATTCAAGGTCAGGTACTATAGGTCGAGTATGCTACAGGATTGTGCACAGATTGTAAATAATTATGAGAAATGTCAGATTTATGCTCCCTTCATACATTCTCCGACAGAGTTGTTACGTTCGAAAATATTTCCATGACATTTCTATTAATGGGGGTAGACATCCTCGACCTTTTTTCTTTAGCTGTAGGGCAATTAAAGTTTCTCATAGTGGTGGTTGACTATTTCACCAAATGGGTGGAAGCCGAGGTCGTAGCCCAAATCACGGCAGAAAGGGTAAGACGTTTTTACTGGAGAATATCATATGTAATTTTGGCTTATTGGGAATCATTGTATTCGATAATGTCACGCAGTTTTGTGAGCTAGATTGTTATAGAATTTTACAGGCACATTAGCATTCATAATAGGTTTGTGTCAGTCGAGTATCCCCGGACTAATGGCGAGGAAGAAGCAGTAAATAGGATGATCCTATCAGGAATGAAGAAGAAGCTAGATGAAACCAAAGGGCTTTAGGCCGAGTACTTGCATGAAATCCTATGGTCTTATCACACTATTCCTTATTCAACTACTAAGAGACTTTTTCGAATGGTTTATGAGGCCGACACAATGATACCTGTAGAGGGAAAATCTTAACAGTGATTGGTTGAACAACTCGACTGATTACATAGAAGAAATCATAAGGATGTCTCACGTGAGAGAATGTGCAGTAAAGAAGAGGATGGCTAGAAGTTTCAACTCCAGAGTTCAACCAAGGAGTTTTCAAAGAGGGAGACTTAGTTCTGAAAAGGGTTACAGACACAAAGAAGAAGGGAAAGCTCTCCCCGAATTGGGAGGGACCTTACCGGATCAAGCATAAATTGAAAAATGAAGCTTACAAACTCGAGAACTTAGAAGGATTAGAAATTCCAAGAGCTTGGAATGTTTCCAACCTTAGGCTTTATTACAGTTAAAAATTATGTAATGATATTATTTGAATAAAAATTGTGGGTAGAACTTTTTTCCCTTGCAAGGGAAAGAGTTTTTAATGAAGCACCCTCAATTCATATGATTGTGTGTCACTTTTACAGAAAAGCTAAGCTCGTCCCGGTAGTGTTGAATATCGTAGGCATCTCTGATGACCTTAAAGTAATCAACCATGTAAGTCAGAAACCTCTAGACATGTTAAGTTAATAAAATATCTGACCTTAATGAAACCAACTAAGTAAATGAGAAACCTCTGACCAGGTTAAGTTAATAAAATCTCTTACCTTAAAGTAATCGGCCATGTAAATGAGAAACCTCTGGTCGGGTTAAGTTTATAAAACCTTTGACCTTAATGAAATCGGCTAAGTAAATGAGAAACATATGGCCCGGGTGGGTTAACAAAACCTCTAACCTATGAAATCGGCCAAGGAAATGATAAATCTTTAGCCATATCAAAAAACCTTTAGTCAGATTATGACTTAATTAATCGTCCAAATAAATAAAGATCTATTGGCTGGGTTGTGGCAATCAATCATTTGGTTTAGCAAAACTGATCATAAAATTCCCATGTCGGGATATCAAACATAAGGATCAAATCAAAAGTCTGAGGAGTCTCTAGTGAGCGGCTAGATTGATTGAATCATTTTATTACAAAGTATAAATCATTAAAGACAAATATCAAATTAAGTAAACTTGTATGCATTAAACCAACATCTGTAACATACCAATAGAAAAACATAAGACATTGAACAACAGAATAATTATAGCATACTCAAAAGGGACCCCTTGAGAGGGATTATTTTGGATCTGAAACACAACCTGAGGTGGAGCTGAAGTAGTTTGCATTATATTAACAGAAATAGGTCTAGTTAGAGTGCTTTTCTTGGATCTTTCCAATTTTGCCTCATGATCAAGATGCATGGACTGAGCCTTAACGATAGGACATAAAGTGGCTCGATACTGGATGATGGAGGCTAAAGCGTTAAATTCATCAGGAAAACCCTCAAGTATAACTTCAAGTTGGTCCCTATGCGAAACTGGATCATCTATCGATTCCAGAATATCAATAATGCATTGAACATGAGCTAGATATTCAGAGATGGATTTCTCACATTTGGTGATGGAGTTGAGTTTTGAATGCAGCTGGCGAGATTTCACGTTAGTGTGCGCTAAGACGTATTTGTGAATTTCATCTCAGATCTGATGAGATTGCACACGTCGAACAACGCGTGGAAGCACCGAATCCGAGAGCGTTGTGAGGAGCCATGTAAACAGAAAAGAATCTTATTGTTCCCAAGTAACAAACGTCGGATTTTCAGAGTCATTGATGCGATCTTCATCGCTCAGATATCGCGGAGGAATATTAGGATTAACGAGAAATCAATGAAGCTTATGAGTACGAATGATACCTTCGATTTGATCGGAAGTTGTTTTCATCGATGTTGAAAGTTACTTGTTGCATGAAGGTTTTGAAGATGTTCTTCGAAGTGAATTGCAACACCGATTGTGTTTCACACGCCGTATTCTTTGTGGTATTTGCAGAATCTTCATCGAAGAGAGAAAAAGCTTGTTATGAATTAAACACTGAATTGAATGTTAGTTACGGTTCAGTTAGATCTGAACATTTATAACAAAAGCTAATTGTGTTGACTCAGCACAATTAGTTACAATGACTATTCTAACAGAGATACACTACTGCAATAATACTCTAATACTATAATAGTTTATTTAAAATATTAAATTAAAACAAATTTATATTAGAAAAAACATATATATATATATATATATATATATATATATATATATATATATATATATATATATATATATATATATATATATATATATATATATATATATATATATATATATATATATATATATATATATATATAAACTCAAAGACCAATTTTGACATTATGTAATATAAATATACATTATTGAAGATTAAAATATAGTTGAAATCACAATTTTTGTAAAAAGATGTATCTCAGAAATAACTATTATAAAAAATTCTTTGAAATAGTTTTACATTTAAACGAGTTTTTGAAATTTTGATATAAAAAAAATCAATAGTAAAAGAATGAAATACATAAAATAACAATTTAAACCAAATTTTTATTTGAAGCTTTTTTTTTAATTTTTTATAAAAATGTTTTAAACAAAAACACGTAATAATATAAAAAGTATTTTAAAAAAAAGTTAAAACAAACTAACACATAATCAAATTTATTGTCTCTTAATCATGTTTAATAGTTATTGTTTCTAACGAGTTATTTTTTTGTTTTGAACGTGAAGTTTATGTGGATCTGACTTCTCCTTTGGATGACATATGTTTCAAATAGACCACAAGTTGCACAAATACTTTTAGTTTTAAGTATGAAATCTATCATCTGTCTTTTAAAAAAAACATCTCTTTGGATTCAATAGTAATGAATGAAAATTATCCCACACCTATGAAGATTAACATATTGATTGATGCATGGTTATATAAACAAAGATCATATTTTTCTTGAAATCCACACAACATTTATAGAACAGAACAGAACAGAAGGAACTATGTCCACAATAATTTGATGAGTATATCCTTCACCTACATGCAATATTGTTACAACTTAAATATCAACTTGGCAGAGTCTCTATTGTGACAGAGCACTTGTGTTGTAGACAAGGAGTGCACCACCAGCTAGAAGACCGGCTAGAGTTACTGCCCAGATTGCCAGCCCAGTCGTACCTGCAATTCATAAGACACCGACCGACAAATTAGTTGATTCCAAATACAACCAGTTGAATCCATCAGTTCGATCCGGTTTTTAAAATATTGTTTATAAGGGACAACAATCCCTACAACTCTTATTGTTGTTTCTTGGAGTCAATTTCAAGACATCAAAGTTACTAAAAAAAGAAGTTTGTTACCTCCGGCGTAGACATCACCGGTGGCAGACCATTCCTTGGGCTCGTAGATAGGGCTGCATAATAAAATCGAAAAAAAAAAATACAAATTGATTAAATAGGTAAAAAGTACTATATAATCAAGATTAATACCTAGAATTCAAAATGAAAAAAAGAAAGTGAGTTTGTTACCTGTATCCATCAACATTAGCACCATATTTGTCTACAAACTGGTAAACACCCTTTCCCTGAATTAAATTCAAGCTCTCAAGTTAGAACTTGAGACGGTATAAACAAACTTATTCATAAACACTTATTTTGATGAGCACTCTATAAGCTATAAATAAGTTGTTTATCCAAATAGATCCTTAATAACATAGGAGCTTATAGTAGATAAGCTAACATCTCAAGTTTGAAGTGTTTAACAATAACTGTAATCACAATTCTACTTTGATCATACAAGCTAAAACACTATAAGCTATTCTTTTGCCAAACAGGGCCTTAGCATGTGAATTATATGAAATTAGAATTGGTAAATGATTACCCTTTGTTTCCTGCCAGAAGCATCAAGGCCATTAGGCAAATCCATGCCACCGCCAGTTCCTGAAATCACAAATCATATATAGTATAGTTTATAAAATAATCATAATCTATATAATACATGACTTTAATCTAAAAAAGGTGATAATGAATTAATTGACCATAAGGTGTGTCAGTCTTAATCTTCTTGACACCACTGGCAACAACTCTGAATTGCCTTGAAATGGAAGGAAGTCCTTTCACGGAAGATTTCTGAACAGTGAAAGGAGTTGGTTTGAGACTCAAAGAAGCCATAACTGAAGAAGCCATTTCTAATTCTTTTTTTGATTGTTTGGAATGAATGGGCAACAAAATAAGTTGCTATAGTAATAATAAAGAGGACTCGCTATGGATTAGTGATTTTGTTTGTTCCACGTGGCATGGAATTTGCGGTACAAGTGAGGATATGGTATTGCAAACATTATCTTATAGTAATGAGATTAAATTTACACCTTTTATTTTCTTGCATATGAAAACAAACGAAATCTCCAAGGCAACAAATGTGGATATTCCCTTCTACTGATTATCCCCTATTTTGGGCTCAATCCTTCCATTCGAAATTGGGGAGTTTACCGACCCAATAAAAAATTGCTAATAAAACCTAATTAAATTGAAAATTGGAAAAAATTATGTTTAATTTAAATGTGTGACTTATTTTTAACAAATCTATGGAGAATTTCAATCAATCTTGATGAACAAGATTGTTATCACCTACACTATAGCAATGAAAAGAGAAGAAAAATTGAGAAAGAAATAGTGTAAAGAACGATGAAGGAGAAGAAGAATTAAAACTCTGCAGAGTTTCTTTCTGTCCACAAACTGTGGAAAACTTCTTATTCACTTTGCAACTGCAAAATACTGTGAATTACAAGTGTTATGAATACTTTATTCACTTCATTACAAAAATAAGGGTCACTCCTCTATTTATAGATTTAGGTTAACTTGGACCTTAAGTCAAATCCAAAAACTATAAAAGTCTCAAATAGCTAACACTACTAAAATAGGCATAAGTCAAAATCCTGTGTGAAGTAACATGTTTCAGCACTTCGACACACTAACACAACTTAACATACTATGTGGTTCGACACTTCCTTGTTCCTGTCGAGCAACATGCTTCGACACAAAGAATTACAATTCAACACACCATCTAATTCATTGTGTCTAAGCTATCTACATTCATCATAACTCTTAGTCTTCTGAACACTTCGACCTGCACTCCCTTTGTCATGATGCCTGCAATCTGATTCTCAGTTCTGCAGTGTTCCCCATTCATCTTCCCATCTGCTACCTGCTCTCGAAGATAATGGAACCTCATCTCGATGTGCTTGCTTCGACCATGTGTTATCAGATTCTTCGCCAAATTAATAGCTTACATACTGCCGATTCTCATGGTAATTGCTCCATGACTCTTCGTTGTTATCTCTTCGACCAGATTCACCATCCACGTTGCTTGACATGCACAAAGAGAAGAAGCTATGCATTCTGCTTCTCACGAGGATAATGTCATTACTGGCTCTTTTCTCGAACTCCAAGCAATTGATGCACCACCTAGCATAAGCACATAACCAACTCTGAATTTTCGATCCTCAACATCACTACACCAACTTGAGTCGGTGTATCCAACTAATTTGCAATTTTTTCCTTCACCAACTGCAGGAAACAAAATTCCATAGTCGAGAGTTCCTTTCAGATACCTTAGTATCCTCTTTGTCGCTGCTAGATGTGATACCTTTGGCTTCTGCATGAACCTACTTACCATACCTACACTGTATGCTAAGTCAGGTTTTGTATGACAAAGGTATCGAAGTGACCCAATAAGTATTCTATATTGAGTTGGGTCGACATCATCTTCATATGAATCTTTCAACTGTTATAATCTGGCCTCAGCTGGAGTCGAAGTTGGGTTGCAATCTTGCAGCTTAAATATCTTGAGTATTTCGCCTGCATACCTTATTCGGTGCATCATCAATAAGTCTTCTATATTGAGTTGAGTATTTCACCCAGATCTGACATTTCAAATTCCTTGTTGAGATCACCTTTGAAGTATTTGATCTCCTTCTTGCAGCTACCTGTTATCAACAGGTCATCGACGTAGAGACATAGTATAAGAAATTCACTCTTGCTTCTTCTTACATATACTCCATGTTCATATTTTCACTTTAAAAATTTCTTTTCCCTTAGAAATCCATATATCTTCTTGTTCCAAGCTCTTGGAGCTTGTTTAAGTCCGTACAGGGCTTTATGCAGCTTGTACACCTTTCTTTCTTCACCTTGTTTCACAAACCCAATTGGTTGTGCAACATAAACTTCTTCTTCTAAGGGGTCATTAAAGAATGGACATTTCACATCCATCCAATACATCTGCCAGTTGTTCGTGTTTGTTAGACCAACAACCAACCTGATTATTTCGATCCTAACAACAGGTGCAAAAACATCATCGAAGTCGATTCCTTCTTTATAAAGAAATCCTTTCGATATAAGTATCGCCTTGTGTTGAGTCACTTCTCCTTTGGGATTCAACTTCACCTTGTATACCCACTTCACATTGATTGCCTTCTTGTTTTGGGGCAATTCGACAAGTGACCAAGTGTTGTTGACTTCGATTGACTTCAGCTCTTCGTTCATTGCTTTCATCCACTTCGAATCTTTCAATGCCTCAGCTGCATTGGCAGGTTCGACATCTGCGTAGAAAGCATAATGTACCATCTCACATTCTTCATTGACCCCATCATCTGATGTAATCACACATTCTTGCAACCTCGTAGGCATGTATCTTGTTCTTTGAGGTCTACTTGGGCCTGCTTCACCTCTGACTTCTTTCTGTCGAACTTCTCTTTCGACTTCACTAGCGGGTTCATCACAAAAGATTATCACTGAATCTTTCTTTACATTCTCAATCCAATCCCACTCCTTAAGCTCATCTATGATCACGCCCCTGCTGATCACCACTTGCTTATTCATTGGGTCGAACAACTTGTATCCTCTAGTCGAATCATCTAATTCGACTTGTCATCAAGTTTTCTTCTCAACTGATTTAGCATATGTCTATGTGATATAGATCCAAACACCTTAAGATGACTCAAGCTAGGCTTGACACCAGACCAACATTCTTCTGGCGTGATTCCTTCTAGTTTTTCGTCGGACATCTGCTCAGGATATATGTCGCGGTCGACACAACTTCTCCCCATAATTCTTTGGGTAGATACTTGCCTTTCAACATACTTCTAACCATATTCATAATGGTTATATTCTTCCTTTCTGCGACTCCATTCCGCTGTGGAGTGTAGGGTGGCACCACCTCATGCCCAATCCCTTCTTTCAGACATAATGCATCGAAATCTTTCGACACATATTCTTCACCACCATCAGTCCTCAAAATCTTGATCTTTCGACTGCTCTGTCTTTCGACCATAAATTTAAACTTAGCAAATACCTCGATCACTTCACTTTTATTCTTGATCAGGTAAGACCATAGTTTTCGACTAAAATCATTTATTAATATAACAAAGTATTTGTTACCTCCAATCGAATCCACCCGGAGAGGACCACATACATCAGAGTATATGGCTTCAAGAATTGCCTTCGACCTGCTTCTTGCATGCTTACTGAATTTGTTCTTATGATGCTTCGCCTGCACGCATTCTTCACACACTTCATTTGGAATGTCGATTTCTGGTAATCCTGAAACCATATTTCTTCTCTTCGAATCTCTAATGTCTTTAAAATTGAGATGGCCAAGTCTATAATGCCATATTCACTTATCTCTGGTGGCTGCTGTCGCATGGCACTTATGCTCCATCACGTTTTGTTCAATCTTGAAGGTTCTATTCTGAGACATTGGAGCCTTCAAGATCAACCTTCCATTTGAGTCGAGAACTCTCATTATCTTGTTTTCGATCGACACTTTGTAGTTCTTTTCGACTAACTGCCATATGCTGAGCAAATTGCTCATCATGCCTGGTATGTACAACACATTTGAAATTACTGACCTCTTGTCATCTTTCCTCATAATCAGAACATCACCAACACCTTCAGCTGCTAGAGTGTTGTCATTTGAAAATTTCACCATGTTCTTCATTGATAGCTTTATGTTGACAAATCAATCTTTCCTTCCAGACATGTGTGATGAGCATCCTGAGTCCAAGTACCACTGGTCATTGACTCTCTCTTCATCTCTTGTTGTAACCATCAACTGAAGGAGAATTGCCATCCAAGGCGCAGCGGAATTTAAAAATTTCTCCATTTAGTGATCCTTACGAATGGGCATGATCAGTGATAGAATCGTTACCTCTTGTGGCGATCACGAACGTTGAACGATGACAACGTCTCTACTCAGTCCACACGAACGGATACCTTCAATCTCAGTGCTAGCTGGTACGAATGAAGGCTTTGAGTGAGAGAGAGAGATACGAAATTCCAACTCTTCAGTTGTGTTGTATTCCCATGCAATGCTTCTGCACAAGAGTTCTATTTATAGAACCACTTGTGTGGGCTTCAAGCCAAAAAGCCTACTTAAGTGTATTTTGCCTATATCTCATAATATGCCAAAATCACTTAAGTATTTGGTACCTTACCATATTTCGTATTCTACTAAAGGGCACCATACATTACGGTATTCCTTAATTATTCTATCTCTCATCAATCCGTCATTTGTGTGTGACCCTGTAGGTTTTCGCGACGTTGGCAATTATATTAAATCACGCATTTAACATAATAAACAGTGAGCGGTATCTAGCAACACATCACTGCTATCCAAGACACGAAAATGTCATGTGATCTGACAGAACCTCCTGTGATAATAATTATGTGTATAATTACCCCTTTGCCCTTATGTCTATATTGAACACAAGGTATAGACCGTGTCATCCTTGTCCAGTTCAATATTGGGCCTATAGACATATATCTTGTTACGCAGGATGGGCAAATTCCATCTAGGTCACTCATGTCCCTCAGCATGCTTCGTGGAGTACCCATCAACTGTCTTTATGGTTATCTAGTTACGGACAACGTTAGATCAGCAACAAAGCACTCGACTCTACATCTAGGGTCCATAGTGGTTTCAGGTCGAAGAGTGGCATACATCATTATCACCATGAGAATAACTTATGACACTTTGCATAACTTTCTATGTAGTATTCTCATAGCGAGTCAATCCGGTATAAATATTACTCTTAATATTCATACCTATGTTTAAGACTTGATAACTCTTTATCCATGATCCATGAGATGTGATCATCAGTCTACAAACATAATAGTCTTAATGCTTTAATGTTATCCCACTTCACAATAAAGCTCGACTACGGATACTTTAATAATAGTGTCCTTATGTTTAATGTGGTCTCATGATCAAGTCACATTTGATGCATTAAACGGACTAACTATTCTAGGGACTTTATTAAACAACTGTAATAAAGAAAAATCCTTTTATTATTAATAAATAATTCGATACAAGTGCCAAAAGTATTGGCCTTTAGGGCTTACACCAACATCAACAACATCTCTTCTTCTTCATGTTTCGTCAGCTTTGCATAAGTTTCTTGATTCTTCTGCTTTTCTGGACAATCACTAGAATAGTGATCATACCTTTGACAATTGTAACACTGAATGTGACTCTTACCTGGATTTTGACCACCACCTCTTCCTCTACCTGCAACACCACCTCTTTGGTTGCCTTGGTTCCAGGGTTTTATCTAATTCGACTAGTTTCCTTCTTGCTGATTTCGACCATTCGAATTGTTGTAACCTTCTCTGCTTTGTTGCCATTGCAGCTTCCTTTGCCTTTTCTTTCTTTTGTTGATTGAGTTTGCAAAGCCATATCACTCTTCGACTTTCCTACATCTCTTTCAGCTATTCTTTGTTATGAGATTCAAGCGTCCCTTGAAGCTCTTCCTTTGTCAAATTTGACAAATCTTTCGACTCTTCTATGGTTACTACCACGTGGTCGAACTTTGGAGCCAAAGACCTCAAGATATTTCCAACAACAAATTTTGATGTCAACACTTCTCCACTTACCTTGGTGAAGAAATCAGTTATGCTTTCATTATCTTCCATCTGAAGTAATTCATGCGTCCTTTATGAGTTTGTAACCTCACCTCTTTCACCTTCTCCATGCCTCCAAATGATTTCTCCAGAATTTCCCATGCTTCTTTCACTGACTCTGCATCACTAACCTTTTCAAAGTTATCTGCATCAACATATTGATGGATTATAAAGAGAGCTTTATAATCTTTCTTCTTCAATTCTTTATGTGCGGAATTTTCTTGATCGATCAGGACTTCTGCAAGCGTTGTTACTCCTTCCTTCACAAGATCCCAAAGATCTTGATAATAGAACACAATCTTTATCTGCTTGCACCAATTCTCATAATTGTTGTTCTTGAGAATCAGAATATTTTCTGGAAAATGTTCGTTTGGATGATTCGTTGTCATGGTGATTTTCTTCCCACGAATCGTTTCAACCGGAGCTCTTGATACCAGATGTTAGAAATCCCCCAAAACCTATGGAGAATTTTAATCAATCTTGATGAACAAGATTGTTATCACCTACACTATAATAATTAAAAGACAAGAACAATTGAGAAAGAAAGAGTGTAAAGAATGATGAAGGAAAAGAAGAATTAAAATTCTGCAGAGTTTCTCTCTACCCACAAACTATGGAAAACTTCATATTCACTTTACAACTGCAAAATACTGTGAATTACAAGTGTTATGAATACTCTATTCAATTCATTACAAAAAAAAGTATTACTCTCTTTATTTATAGATTTAGGTTAACTTGGACATCAATCCAAAACCCAAAATTATAAAAGCCCAAAATAGCTAACACTACTAAAATAGGCATAAGTCAAAATCCTGTGTGAAGCAACATGCTTCGACACTTCGACACACTAACACAACTTAACATACTAGGTGGTTTGACACTTCCTTTTTCATGTTGAGCAACATGCTTTGACACAAGGAATTACAATTCAACATCAACAAAACATTTTTTTGCAAGAGGAATGGTCTATTGGAACTCAGATATAAAAGAAGAGATTTTTTCTTAAGTCTTCACATGATCAAAATGGTCTTTGAATCTGTCAGAGTTGCCTCGATTGAAGAGACTATGATTCATAGGTTGACTTCTTTCAAACTTCACTCTTCAGAACCCGATCACATCAAAGTCCACTTCTTGACTTCTGATGTTTTAGAGTCTGGATCACTGGAGACTGACTTTCTTTAGAGTTGACATTTTCAGAGTCTCGATCTTTCATTAGAGCCAGAGTCTTCAGAAATGATCATTAGAGCCAGAGTCTGAACTTCAGATGCAGATTCCTCAAGCTTCTCTTTATATGTTCTTAATCATATAATCCTACATACTTGAACAGATGTTAAAATATCCAATTGTTCTTAAAATATTTTGTTATCATCAAACCCTAAAGAATATGGTATCAACCAATTTTATTCTAACATACCCATTAGGACTAGCCCGTATGGGTCGCGGGTAGTCCGTTAGGCCCGTTTAACTATAAATTCCTTAAAAAGATTAGTAGTATTTATGTTGTCTTACTTCACTATGTTTTATAACTATTCTATTCGATAGTTCTCTTTTAAATATTATATATTAATATATTCAATTGTTTTGTGTTTTACTTCGTAACTTTCTTATATTTTATTAATTTCCGTTATATTAAATATTTTATTATTTTATAAAATTTAGATCGGCATTAATATATTACATGCATTAACATATTATCCTATTTATAAAAAAATAATATAATATTTAAAAATATATTATATTTAAAATAATATAATTTTTAATTGTATCTATAATAAATATTATAAAATTTTATCTATTTTTTTGTGTAAAAGTTAATATAAAAAACTAGTTTGTATAGGGTCGGATAGTCCGAAGCCTGTAAAGGTCGGGTTCGGGTAGTAGTTTTTGAGCCCATATTACAACAAAGTATTTTTGGACAGTTCCTATAAAGTTCGAGACTCATCAGGGCCGGTCTGTTTAGGACCGAGTAACCCTTTTTGACAACTCTAGCTACAACCAAAACTCCACTTAACTCATATTCAATCCAAACCCAAATCCATTATATCTTAATCTTATAATTATGAACGATTTTTTCTTCCTCGCACTTAAGATTTCAGTTACAGCCTTCTTTAATCTCTCCTAACAATATCACATTTTCTTCTCATCCTCTTCGCAAGACAAATCTCTCTTCTTTTCTAGTCACTCATCTCTTATGTTCTTTCTTTTTCATCTTCTTATTTTCATGTTATCCTTCTCTCTTTCAATTTCGTTTTTTTATCGCACCTCTTATGTTCTCTACATTGTTATTTGTTATTTGATATATGAATGAGTAAACACAAAGTTACATTATCATTTATATGTGTATGTATGACTCAATAAAAATATCGTAAGAAATTGAATCAACCGAACCAAACCAAACCACATGTTTTTTTTTGTGGTTCAAATGAATTTTAGCGTCAAAATTTATGTGAACACCTATATTCAAAATAATTTATTTAAAAAGTTATAGATTTTTTTTTTTAATTTCAAATAATATTACAAAATTTATTGATTAATGACTAATTGCATCATAATGGAATTCATTTTTTAGTCATTTAAAGGAATGAGAACATGATTTATGTAAAAATAGAAATGAAACTCCAAAATACAAATTTTGAATTTAGGACCGAGAATACAATTTGGGTCAGTTTGTTTTAACTTTAAAAAAATAGATTTTTTCTTTGTATTTTTGAAAATGGATTCTACAAAAATATTTTTCAAAATATTATAAGTTTTTTTAAATTTATTTTTTATAAATTAAAAGATTGAATTATTCATTCTATAACATAAATATACATTATTGAAGATCAAAACATAGTCAAAATCATAATTTTTTCAAAAAATTATATTTTAAAAATGATTTTTATGAAAAGCTGTTTGAAATAGCTTCGTGATTTTTTGAAATTTTGATATCCAAAAAAAGTTTCGATAAAATGATGAAATACCTAAAATAACACTTTAAGAATAACTATTCAAACCAAATTTTCATTTGAAGCTTTTATAAAAAAATTCTTTGTAAATTTTTTTTACATTAAATATATAACATTATAAAAATCATTTTTAAAAAAAGGTAAACCAAACGACCCTTTTATCAACCTTAAAAATGGAGTTCATAAATTCAAATCCTTGAATCTCAAATTTCTTGTAATTCATATTTTATGTCTTCATAAAACCATTGAAAATGGTGGTCCCTTTAGATTGGTGAACATATTAAAAGTTGACATAAAATATTCGTTTTTCACTCACAGTTAATCTCTAACAGTTAATCTCTCACGAGTTTATTTTTTTATTTGAATTTGTGTAGTTTGTATTAAAACATATTAGAATTTCATTGAAATCTTACATATTTAGTTAATTATGAACGTTAGATGTTGGAAGAATTTTTACTTTTATTGTAATGAAGGATAGTGATAAATCAATTATGTAAAAAAAGTTATAGTAATTATTTCAACCTATTAATGTGCACTTTATCTTATTTTGATATGACATGTATATTTAAATTATATTGTATCGGCCATGTCAATGTTAAGTGAATTGTATTGGATATATATATATATATATATATATATATATATATATATATATATATATATATATATATATATATATATATATAATATATTATATATATATATATATATATATATATATAGGTTGTGTGTGTATAAAATTGAACTATATTGTGAAGCTGGACTATACTATTTTCATGGTTTACTATTTGTATCAACTTATCAAATTATGGAATTTACGATATGCATTTTCCTTATTATTTTATAATCAAGGGATGGTATTCCATATTTCAAAAATATGCGATAGAACGATGGTTCAAACATGAAACCATAGTTCTTCTGTATGATATTGATCATGATTCGGATCAAATTCAACTCAAATCAACCCACACACACATTTCATTTTAAAAGTCGGATCTAAAAATTTTATATAAAATGACACCCCATTTTAAAAACTATTTTGGATTTTGGATAAGACAAGCACAATCCAAATTCTAAAATAAAATCTTTGTAAGCACTAGAATATATTCTCATCACTCAACTTGCATTTTCAACAATAGCATGATCACAAATTCACAGCTATGGTAAATATGGCCATCCTCTACATAACATACATTTACCTTATTTTCTCAGAAGTCAGAAATATATAAATACAGCCATGTCCTCAAGAAAAACTAAACAAGTTTTCCCAGAAAAAATAAGCCTGAACAAAAACACACCCAAGTTTACAGAAGAACTATAAATGATAATGTTGCATAGCTTCATCAATCCTTTAACAACTATAGAGAGCTTGCACTAATATCTTTAAGCCTTAAGGCTGCTGCAAAACCACTATCTATGGCGCCTTCAACATTCGGACTAACACAGAAGTCACCACATATGGCTAGTCTCTTGCTTCTGTCCCAAACACATTTCTCCTCTTGCGCAATACTCGCATCCGGAAATGCACTCCCCCTACAAAATAGTTCTCAGTTTGGATCGACTTATTTGAGTTTATCTACCGACATAAACACTTCAAGACTCTGAGAGAACTTATAAAAACAACTTACGGCAACGACTATAAGTTGTTTTCGGCCTATTTCTATAAAATCTAACACTCAAGTCTCAAGGCTCTTAGAAATGTTATATACGTTTATGACATGTGAAATATCAGTCAACTCAGAGTTACTTACCATCTATGTGCTCTCTTGAAAAAGGGCTGTGATATGTTAGCCTCGGTACTTTGAAATTCTTGGAAAAGCTCTTCCGCCACTTTATTCAATGTGGCGTCCGAGGGCTTCTTGAGTCCTGTTTGAGCGATTATATTCTCTGCATACTCTGCTGTTGAATGAAGAACCCATCTTTCACTGTAAAATAAGGATGCAACCCTGTAAGCAATGGAAACTAGTCTGACTATATATATTTAAATGATCGGATCGAGTGATGCAATATCAAAGAAATACCTTGTTGTAGAACGGTCTGGCTTGCTGCTATCACAGTAAGCCGAGCTTAAGATTTTAGAATTTTTAATAGAGAAGCCTTTAACTGGAATCTGAACATAAAATTGGATTTTGTAGATTAAGATCATTGATTTTACATCACAAAAATGGTTCTTTCCTACTTGAAAAATTATAATAGTCAACAATGACTTAATATATAGCCCTATTTGGATAAACAATTTAACTACACGCTCATAAAATATTTGTCACGGTTAAAAACATGGTTAAATAGGGGCCCGATTTGTTTTACCACAGTTGAACCGTGACTAACCTACGCAGGGTTTCCAAAACCTTAAGACGGCCCTTAGTCATATAAAAAATTCATGTATTAGCAAACTAAAGAATATAACTACCATTTGGGAGTTGTATAGCTTCATCGTACCGTTGACAGAGGCTCTGCAAATGCCAGCATTAATGCAAAACATGGTCTAACAGGAATGTTGTGCAACTTTTCTGACAATCCGGGCAGCAACTTCAAATCTGCATCATCGTTCATCACAAATTCTATAGGTGAAGGTAAGACATTCAAAGTATATCTCAAGCTATCTAGTTTCTAGTATATCAAGTTGAATCTATAAAGTAACAAACAACCAATATTTTTCTCAACAAACATGATAGACACAAAATAATGCATCCTTCTAGCATTAGTCAAGTCTAACAATTTGAAGAAAACAACAGATGACAGTAAAATAATACTCATGCCTCCTGGAATAAAAGCTTCTTGACACTGAAGCATGAAATTAGACAGAACCACAATCCGATCAAATATATCAAAAAGATGCAATAAGAAGACCAAAGAAAGATGGTACAATTAAAGAGGTTGTGAAGTCATTATTCATCAACGCCTCTTTTAGGGACGGTTGTGGGACGGAGGGAGTAGCTTATACAGTATACGCATCTAACAAAAAGAACCTTTTAAGAGACCCCATCACATGAAAAATTTAAAAAGAAATTGAAGGCTAGAAAGCATATCCATACCAAGTGGTGGTAACCGTCCTGTAACTTCTGTAATCCTAGTAGAAACTATATTCTTATCTGATGCGACGAGTCCCTTAAACCGACCAAGACTTTGTCCATCCACTCCTATCAATGACCATAATTTCTCATCATCCAACCATTCAACTCTTCCAACACCCGCACCAAACTTGCTTTCCACACCTAACAATCAGAAATAATCATAATAACCATAAGCTTTTACACTGAGTACACGGTCAACTCCGAACAACAAAAGTAATCAAGTAGATACCATTCTCGTTGCATAATGCTTTGCAGATTGAATTCATGCCCGGAACACCCACAAATCTCTTGCTTAATCCTTCCTAAAAAACATGCCCGTCAGAAAAAACTATTCTATTAAATATGATCTTGAATGCACTTGGCTCAGTCATAAGCCATGTCTTCTGCATAATATTGAAAATGGAAGAAACAAATGAAGACTTTCCCTAAATATTCCATCTTTTTTCTAATATTTATTGTGCAACTAAAATATACTGCGAAACACAGACACTCTGACACGGATAAGACACTAACACAAGTATAATAAATTAAGAAAATGGAGTAACTACATGTGTCGATGTCGGACACACTTTCAATCAGAAGTGTTAGTGACACCAATAACAACGAATAACAATAAAATACCAAACTACTTCTTTATCAATCTTAAACATATGCAGAATACCCTTGAACCTGCTCTATGTTGTCAAACTTAAGGGTTTGAAAATCAAATGAGCCAAACTTTTCTTTCCATTCAGCTACAAGACCCCTCGACTGCCATTCTTGAACTAGACGCATCACTTCCGGCTTACTAACTGAGAAAAACGGAGCACCGTGGTCGAAATGCAGCTCCTTTCCATCTTCAGTTTTCTCTCTGGATTTCCAGAAAATAAGAAAACTTAGAACCATCTTTCAAATCATCACTAAACCAATGTAAAGGAATTCCAGGATCATTCAGAAGGAAATGCCAACTTCAAACAAAGGTTAAAAGATACACATACGCAGAGACACGACATTGACACAAACACGACACCGACAAGTCACACACCACTAGTAATTTTAAAAAATAAATGAATTAATTAAACGAAATCAAAAGCTCAAAATTCTGTAGCAATAATATAATAATATAATAATATAAATCTGAAGAAATTAATAAAAGAAGCGAAGAACCTTCTCTGGGACATGCGTCCACCAGGGCCTCTAGCTGACTCAAAGAGTGTAACAGAAACCCCATTTCGAGCAAGAGTTGATGCACAGACGGCTCCAGAAACTGCAACCATTTTTCATTATCATCATATTTATATACATATGTTAGATCGCTAAAATCCAAAAAGTTAATTTAAAAATGATAAATTGGGTAGAGAGAGGATAAAAAATAATATATTTACTTCCACCACCCAAGACAGCAACCTTAAAGACCATGGTACTCATTGTTGTTTCGTTTTTGTTGTTAATGGATTCTGAAACAAACATGGTAAGTTAAGAGAGAGAAGGGGTCGGGTTGGAAAGTAGTTGTAATGTAATAGTGAATATAGTTACGGTGGTCGCTTGAACCTGAGGGTGCATTACATAATCCTCTTTCCAACGAGTCGTTATCATAGAAATTTCTTAGTGTCTAAAGTCTTTTGTTTAGACATGTATTAGAATCAACGATCCTATAAATAATTTAAATTTTGATTTTAGTATTTATAAAAAAAATCTTCAAACAATTGTCCGGTTAACTTCTCACTTAACTCCAAGGTTTATTCTAGGTCTCTTCGAGCTTAACTTCTGAGTTTGAATATAGTTCTGAACACGTAGCAGTGTTAAATCTTTTGAAGAAGAGTTTGTCGTCTATTGTGGTTTTACACAGTTCCAGAGATTAGTCTCTGCACTTGCGTGCATATGTCTTGAACATGTATTTATAAGTGGGGGCAATACTCATCCTATAAGTCGGTTTTATATGAATGAATTATGTCTAACCACATTTTTTAACATGATATCAGAATTTCGTTTAAGATCCATTGGGTAATCCACAATGTAGTTCCACGCTCCAGACGTAAATCCTGGGCGTGAGGGGGTGTTAAAAGAGTCTCACATCGTATAATATATGACTTGAACATGTGTTTATAAGTGGAGACAATCCTCACATTGCAAACCAGATTTGTAGCGTTGAGTTAGGTCTACCCACATATTCTTAAAATGATATCATAGTCTATCCATATGACCATGGGTCACCCATCGTTTATATCCACACACCAAGCGCAAAAGAGTGTTGGACGTGAGGGGTGTATTGGGAAAATCGCAAGTCTCACATTGGTTGGAGATAGAGCATTGAAGAGTTTATATAGAGTGACCCCCTCACCTCATAGGTTAGTTTTTAATTCGATTTAGTAAAGATGAGTTAGGTTAAACTCTAATAGGCTATCATAGCCTCATTTAAGATCCATTGGGGCATCCACCATTTAGTTTCACATCCCATACGCAAATATGGGCGTGAGAGGGGGTGTTAAGAGTCGCACATCGGATAATCTATGGTTTGAACATGTATTTATAAATGGAGACAATCCTCACCCTACTAGACGGTTTTGTAGGGTTGAGTTAGGCTCAATTACACATTCTTAAGAAAGAGTAATCCAAATAAATAGCATCAGAAAACATGGTTTAGCAGAAACTCACTTATTGTAGTTACTGAAAATGCCCACAACATATCAGCTTCATGAGGAGGAGTAATGAAAGAAAACACACTCAACTTATAACTTTTTATAACAACATGTATTACTCCATTCGTGAATTAATTAGTATTTAATTTTGAGGGATATTGTTTTATATAAACTTGACATTGTTAACTTTTTGATGCTAAAATAATGACACAAAAGTAGGTTGGTTCATTTAATTTCAATTTTATGTTACCTCTTTTTGAATTAGAAAATCTAGTGAGTGAATGCATAAGCCATGAAAATGGTGAAACAGACAACTATGAAAATGCTCAGAAGTTGTTTGATGAAATGTCTAAGAGAAATATTTCAATGAGATTTATTCTGATAAATCTGAATTCATGTAATGCATGTGTATGAGTTTCTCTATATCATCAATATTGGTGAGTTTGCTCTCTTGAATCAATTATCCAACATTGTCATTTGCTTTCATTAAACTAAGAAAAGGTAACCAAGAAAGGTTCAAGCTCAAAACCATTCCTCAAAGCAAAATTATGCATCCGTCAATATTTTTAGAAGCCATATTATATCATACATCCAATTTATAATTTGTATTCAATGCAATGAAGAAGAAAATTTGTTTAACCAGCAAACATGTCGGAGGATAAAAGTTTTTAAGTAATGAGAAAATACAAACAAAAAAAACTCTGAACATGAGAGATCATTTTGTTAGAACAAGCAACCATAAAGTTGATGAAACAATGGTGGAGTAATTTTGGTGTGTGGAGAGTGAAAGAGGAGAATTGAGAGAGAGAGAGAGAGAGAGAGAGAGAGAGAGAGAGAGAGAGAGAATTGAGGGTGAGAATGCATACTTGCATTAACCAAGGTGAAAATGCACTCTAAACACTTATATACAAGTTACACAATGATTGGAAAATAATTTGATCAAGTTCGATAGTAGAAAAAACAAAAACTCAGGCTTGTTACCGGTTACACCAAAACGGGTAACAGGTTACACTTGACACTTAAAATTAAACAAATCAATTCAGCTTCAGTGGTAACCGGTTACACCATTTCTAGTAACCGATTACATCTTCGAAAAATCTAATCTCTGCTACTATAAAGCATATCAACATCAGTTGTAATCGGTTACACACCCGTGGTAACCGATTACAACACTTGAATTACATCATAAAGTTCAATACACCACCTTAATTCAAGTGTTGCAAGTCTACCATGCCCATTCTCATATTCAACCTCTTGAATACATCATTTGTGATCCCCTTAATCAGCAAATAACAACTTGGTCCTCACTCCTGCAATATCCCAATCGTAACCTTCCATCACTAACAAGTTCCCTTAAATAATGGAACCTCATCTCAATGTTCTTGCTCCTCCCATGTGCAATTGGGTTCTTAGCAAGATTAACCATGAAAACATTATCAACTAAGAGTGTGACAGCCTCACCCTCACTGTTTCCCAACTCCTCCAATAGATTCATAAGTCATACAACTTGCCATGCACATAACAAAGTGACAATGCACTCGGTCTCACAAGATGAGAGTGTAACTACCAATTCCTTCTTCGAACACCAAGAGATTGGTGTTGTATCGAACATAAAGATGTATTCAACTGTAGACTCCTGATCATCTTTATATCTGCACCAGTTAGAATTGGTAAAATCGAGCAAATTGCATTTTGCTGCCATATAAGACACCTTCGGTCTCTCCATGAACCTACTCACAATACTGACACTAAACGCTAAGTTCGATCATGTACTGCACAAGTAACGCAAATATCCAATCAACCTCCTATATTGAGTTGGATCAACATCTTATTCATCCTCATTCTTAGACAATTGCAACATTGGTTCAGCTGGAGAAATGGCAGCATTGCAATACTCCATTTCACACTTTTTCAATATCTCAAAAGCATATCACCTTTGATGCATGAGCATTCCCATTTTGGACTTGTGGAACTCAATACCAAGAAAATAAGTCATGAGACCAAGGTATGTCATCTCAAATTCATGCATAAGTTCACTGTTGAACTTTGAAATGCACTCACCATTGTTGCCCGTGATCAATAAATCATCCACATATAGACAAAGGATTATTACTCCTTCACTAGCATATGTCTTCACATATACTCCATGCTCCGATACAAATTTCTTGAAGCCAAGGTCCTTTAGGAAACCATCAATTCTTTTATTCCAAGCTCTTAGAGCTTGCTTCAAACCATATAGCGCTTTCCTCAACTTGTAGAATTCCAGCTCTTGGTCTTTCACAACAAAACCAGAGGGTTGTCCTACATATTCCTCCTCTTCAAGTGGTCCATTCAAAAACGCTGATTTGATATCCATTTGGTAAATAAGCCAGTTGTGGTTATTTGCGATACCAACAACAAGCCTAATGGTTTCAATTCTAGCAATCAGTGCAAATACCTTCTAAAAGTGTATTCCTTCTCTTTTCAAAAATCCATTAGCCACTAATCGAGCCTTATGCATGATTATCTCACCCTTAGTATTTTCCTTCACTTTGAACACTCACTCCACACCAATTTCCTTATTCCCTTTTGGTAGATTAATTAGCTCTCAATTACTATTTTTCTCATTGAATTGCAGCTCCTCTTTCATAGAACAAATCCACTTTGAACCACTTAAGGCCTCTTCTGCATTAACGGGTTTGAATTCGGCCATAAGTGAAAAGTGAATGATATTACCATTATCATTGACCTCATTGTCACGAAACAATTCACAATCTTGAAGTCTCTAAGGCAAACCCCTTTTCCTTGTTGACCTCCTGACATTTCCTTCATTTCGGGCTTCGACGACATGTTGTTCTGTACTTCCTACTACCTCATAATCAAAAAAATTGTGTCTGTAACCTGTTATAGGATTCTGGTAACTGGTTACAGCTTGCTGGTAACTGGTTACAGCTTGCTGGTAACTGGTTACAGACTGCTGGTAACCGGTTATGCCCTATTGCAACTGCTTCATTTCATCAATTACAACATCCCGACTGATGACGATCCTCATATTAACAGTATCAAACAGTTTGTAACCACCGGTAGAGTGATATCCAACAAGAATCATTACCTATCCCTTGTCATCCAACTTCTTTCTAAGTTGACCCGGAACATGTCGGTGTCGCACCGCGAAAAAAAACCTGAGCGCATTGCATGCTCGAAGATACAACAGAATCGCCACCAAACTTTATTTATTCTCGAAGGAAGGGGAAAATATCGATAAAATCCAAGGGGAAAATAAATGGGTAAGGATAAAATCCAAGGGGAAAATAAATCCAAGTGGAAAATATCGATAATATCGCCACCAAACTTTCATAATTGCATTGATTGTATGTCATATACGATAGACTTTGCTTATAGAGATTTCATGAATAAGCTTAGGTCTGTGGTGTATCAATCTTAAAGAATTATCATGAGTTCAATTATGCCTTGATAGAATATCTATGTGAAGAGTTTTTAAATTTCTTTAGTTAAAAGCAACTTTAGTTGTCTTGGTTTGACTTGCATTAGAATCAATCAAGCTCTTAGTAATGTCTTGTATTATTTCACTTAGTTAATTCATTTAGATGCTTCCAAGCTCTCTTGTTGTTGTGTTTTTCTTCCGCGCTTCTTAAAATCTTAAACTTTGTTTATGGCACCTAAAATGTTTTTTGAAATTGTCTTAAGGGAAAAAGGTTTATTCACCCTCCCCACCACATACACACACACACACCTCTTTGTATCCATATTTTTATCCAATATCCTACACCTTCTGTAGAAAGCTTCATATGGATCCATACCAATGCTCCCATAATAACTATTATTGTAAGCGAATTCAATCAAGGGTAAGAGATCTTTCCAATTTCCTCCATTTCAAGCACATATGCTCTTCGCATATCTTCTAAAGTTTGAATCGTCCTCTCTGTCTAACTGTTCGTCTGAGGATGATTAGACATACTCAAACATAACTTCTAACTCATAACATGTTGAAATGCTCCCCTGAATCTTGAGGTAAACTTCAGGTCTCTATCTGATACGATACTAAAGGGAATATCATGCAACCTTACAATTTCCGCGATAAACAATCTTGCAAGATGAATGGATTTGTACGTTGTTTTCACGGCCACAAAATAAGTTGACTTTGTTAATCTATCTATTATTACCCAAATCGAGTCGTAACCACCTTGAGTAGGTGGTAACCCTACTGCAAAGTACATAGAAATATTATCCCACTTCTACATCCAGACTTCTAATGGTTGCAACAATCCACCTGATCTTTGATGATCAATATTCACATATTGACATACTACACATTTAGATACATACTCATTAATACTTATCTTCGTACCAAGCCACCAATAATGCTTATTCAGATCTTTGTGCATTTTTTACGAACATGGATGAATGGTGAACATACTTTTATGTGTCGCTTCTAAGACCATTCTTTTCAATTCCGCATCCTTCAAAACATATACTCTTTGATTAAACATGAGAACTTCATCTGTAGTATGAGAAAAAAACCAATTGGTTTGTCCTTGGTTGCAACTCATCATCCAATATTTACTTTGTCGAATCATTTCCCTCAAATCCTAAGTAACATTCAAATTTCTCATCATCACACCATTTTGACTCCATGCATATTGAAGATCAAGATTTCTGAATTGTTCTAATAAATCATTGTCACACTCCTATTTTGACCTTGAATCACGGATTCGATGCATTCATCATAGTTGTTACATCTCTGCATTGAATCAATTTTCAAATGTGCGCCAAAACAACGTGAGAAATTTTTCCAAATTAACCTTGCAAACATTAGTTTTATTAATCTACGTTTCGTGCAGTTTAACCTCGTATGCTCGATTTATTTTTTCGCTACTTTTTTCAATCGCATTTTAAATAACTTAAGCCTTTTTACCTGTCATTTTTTATAAAATTTGATCAAAACCTGTATGTTTTTTAGAAGTTTATTTCGTGTTGATATTTTTCGTACTTTCATTTTAATTTTTTGAGTATTTTCATGCTCACTTTTTATTTTTTAGCCCTTTTATTTTATTTATCAAAGTATCAAGAAGGAATAAATAAAAATGAAGTTTCATATAACTTTATTGTTTTTCTTAAGATAGATTTTTATTTCATTTTTATTAAAACTTATCTTTTAATTACAAAGTAGGCCCAAGGGGTCATTTTTGGTTTTCTCTGGTAACTCTGATTGTTAACGTGTGGCCAATGTTTGAGTGAGGGAGACCACATAGCCGATCTCCACGCGAATGCCATCTAAAGTATTGTTTTTTATTTCAAAATTAAAAAATCTCCAATAGAGGAGAACCTAAGTTTCAGTATTGAAAAGTAGGCTTTTTTCTTTCTTCTTCAAAAATAGCATCTTATCCTCCACTGCAGATCCAACTTTATTACTCCCTCCTCATGACTGTAGCGAAACACAACAACCAAATTTTATTCAAAAGAACACATATATACACATAACTTGCATACACTCTCTCTCAGTATGTGAAGTAAAAGAGTTTCTTCATTCATTTTCAAAAATAGAGGAAAACAAAAATCTTCAGTAAAACTACTCTCTCATTGAACCTCTCTTCCTCCATAATGCATATCACCACCCTTAACACTTAACCTCTATTCCTTGAATATTACTCTATTCTCCATTTTAGATACATAACCAACCTTCTCCCTCACGGCCTCCCTTCTCAAACAACCTCTGAAACCTCCATCTTCCCTACCAACAAAACCGCGACACACTTCCTCACACCTCCTTCTCCAAAGCATAGAGCAACCACTTCCTCAAAGTTAACATGCGCCACCACACAACACCTTCTTCCACCCTAGCTCCAAACAACCACCATACATACTCCCTCTGCTTGAAACAACATCGCGCAACCACCAACATTTTCAACCATAACTTCTCGACCACAACAATAACCTCCCGTCCCTCACGACTCAACAACTGCCACCAAACACACCTCCATAACAAACTCCATCACTCAACATTTCTCCCCACCAAACCGTCAACAACCAAACAACCGTGCGTTTTCGTTTTCGGTACAGTTCATATTTTGTATTATTCCTTGGTTTTTGTTGTGTTTCTTTTTGGTTATATTGGTTTTTGCATCTTCTCATATTGTTTGTTAAGTTTTGATTTTGGTAAAAAAATTGGTGTTGATTTTGTTTGGTTTAGTTTCATAAGGATGAAGATGAATGTATATGTATCATGAACCATGTTGTTGATGTTTGTGTTCTTTGCATTTTGTTTTTTTTCAATTTATCGAGTTTCATATATTATATATTTATGAAGATATTATGTTGGAAAAAAGAGGATCACAAAGGAGTGTTGAGACCTCGGTCTCCCAACCTCCATGACCTAGGTTCGATTTCTGGCGCCCCTCAATTTTTTTGTTTCATTTGTTTTGCATTCTTTTCAATTTTTTATGTATTTCTTTATATATATATATATATATATATATATAAAGTTATATAGTTATATTTACTTATTAGCAAAAGGTCCATGGGGAAGTGGTTAAAACTTCATGCCTCCCAACCCCATGTCTGGCTTCAACACCTTGCTGACACTTTTTCTTTTATTTTGTTGATTTTACCATTTTTCCATCTTTTATTTTGATTTCTTTTACATTTTTTAACCCATCCAATTTGTCTTTCTTTTTAATTTTTGTGACACATATTTCTTGTTTTTGACATTACTTTGCAATTTTATTTTTGTATTTATTTTTTCCATTTATTTTATTTCGATTACGATCATTATAAATACACCATATTAATGATTAATACAATGCGATGCTTGTGGATTTTTGTCCCATTTTCTTTGAATCTTTTCATTGCTAAACATTAGATTTTAATATGTGGATTCTACATATCTCATGTCGTTATTCCATCGATTATTTTATATATAAATTGATTATATTTCTCCGCATTTTGACCATTTGCATACGACGCTTCCGTTGTTGTCAATATGCACAAACCGATTTTGAGCAGATTATCTAGGGTTTTGATTGCGCTTCTTAAATTTCATTTTTCCTTGCACGTCCTTGCGTTATGTGACCTTGATTCACATCCTCGCATCACAATTTTAATTCGTGCACGTTTCAATTTTACTTCTTTCTATTTAATTACTATGAACGCGTATTTATACATATGATATCATGTTGTTATTCCCGACTCACGTGGCTTACTCTTGGGCTTTCTTAAATTGAGCTTTTGATCAAGATCAATTTAGGTTTCAAATTCCCATTAATTTCAAACCATTTTCAAAGCCAAATCAGCATAACATTAAAACCTTTTTTTTCAAATAACACGAAAGAAGAGGACCGTTGGAATCTAGTATTTCGGTGAAAACCCCCGAATGATCGGTCCCGAGCCACGCGTTTTGGGTTAACCGTTCATTCTTTTCTTTCGTTCTTAAAACATTTAAATCAATTTGGACAAATAAGGGTCGTTAGGATCAAGCATATTGGCGTAACTCTTTGAACAATTGATTATTATCAAGCGTTCGTTATACATCAAACAACTTTCTCAATTAATCTTGGATGAAAAAGGACCGTTGGAATCTAGCATTCTAGTAGAACCTCGATTGATTGATTCTGAGGCTTAGATATCATTCTCATCAAACATTCGTCATTCACCAATAAAATACATCCAACCAATCAAACTTCTCTTTTCTCGCCGCCATGCGATTAATCTTAAAAACCTTTTCAAAAACAAAAGACACTTTGTCTTAAAATGATGCAAAATAGTGTTTCATCCATAATCGTTGAGTTGATATAAGTGACGTTTTTCAGTGAATATTGATACCTAGAAATTTGTTCAATGTGATACAAACGCCCGCTCCTCACCTGTTTTGGATAAAATAATATTTTTCATCGATTAATACAAGATGACTTTCGCTAAAATCGACCAACAAACAAACATTTTTCTACCTAGAACTACTTATGCCTTGAATTTTCTATTGCACCTGAAGATACATAGGAGCAGGATTGCAAAATCTTGTTAGACCCGTTAATAAAAAAAATAGGTTTAGTTCTTCTTTGCTCCATAATAATAAAAACCTTTTAGGTCCTTTCTCATTAATAAAATTCTAAAACATTTCTCTTTTATCTTTTTCTATCCCAAATAAGTAGAAGATCGCAAACTAACATAAGCTAACGTTCATTCTAAAACTAACTAAACGGTTCCCGTTTAGTACAACGGACGTGAGGGGTGATGATACCTCCCCCTTGCGTAACCGACTTCCGAACCCTGATATTGGTCGCGAAGACCATATCTTATCCTTTCGTTTAGGTGTTTTATCGATATTTCCCCTTTACCTCTTTGGGAATAAATAAAGTTCGGTGGCGACTATGTTCACTTGATCCCGCGAGCGTGCGATTGCGCTTCACGAGCGCCGTGTTCTCAATTTTTGAGGTGCAACAATCATATTCCAGCATCATCAACTCGACCTTATGTATTTCTTTCCAACTTAATGCATATGCCACCTTTTTTGCTTTACTCGGATGGTACTTTCAACTTAATGTCGAAATCTTTCAAGTACTCCATCCATCTTCTCTGCCGCATGTTTAATTCTTTCTGGTCAAAAAGGTATTTCAAACGCTTTATGTCACTAAACATCTAAAAATGTACTCCATATAAATTAAAGCCTCACACCTTTAAGGTAAACACAATAACTGCTAATTCAAGTTCATGCGTCTGATAGTTCTATTCACGAGTTTTCAGATGTCAAGACGCATATGCCATCACTTGGACATCTTGCATCAAAACTCCATTTAACCCTTTCTTTGAGGCATAACAAAACACTCCACACGGTTTGGTAGGATATGGGATTATTAACACAGGTGCGGTACTCAACTTTTCCTTGAACTTGGAGAAACTTTATTCACACTTTGAATCTCATATGAAAGGAATCTACTTCTGAGCAAGTTATGTTATGGGTAAGGCCATTCGCAAAAATCCTTGGAAAAACTTTCTATAATAACCCGTCAATCCTAAGAAACTTCTAACTTCCAATGTATTCTTTGATCTTGCCCAATTGATAATTGTTTCGATCTTAGAATGATCTACTATAACTCCTCCCTGCGATACAACATGACCAAGAAACTTCACTTCGTTCATCCAAAATTCACACTTACTAACCTTTGCAAAGAGTTGCTTCTCTTGTATCAACGATGGGACAATCTTCAAATGTTCCTCATGCTCATGTTGAGTATGAGAGTAGATAAGGATATCATTGATGAATATCACTATAAACTAATTCAAGTAAGGTTGGAATATCTGATTCATATAATCTATAAAAATAGCAGGTGCATTCGTCACTCTGAACGACATAACAAGGAATTCGTAATGGCTACATCGGATTCTAAATGCAGACTTCGGGGTGTTAAAACTCTTGACTCGGATCTGATGGTAACCCGGACACAAGTCAATCTTCGAGAACACACAAGCTGATTTCAATTGATATATCAAATCATCTATCTGAGGTAAGTGATACTTATTATTGATGGTAAACTTATTTAAGTGACGGTAATCAATGCACAAATGCATCCCCCCATATTTCTTCTTCACCAACAACACTGAGGCTCCCCATGGTGACACACTCCAACAAACAAAATGCTTATCCAATAAGTCCTCCAATTGATTATTCAATTCTTTAAGTTCAACTGGTGATATGCGATAAGGAGCAATGAAGATTGGGGAAGTTCATGGTACAATATCGATATATAATTCAACTTCTCTCTCTGGAGGAAGAGAAGTGACATCCTCGGGAAAAACTTCTGGAAATTCATAGACTACAAGAACTTGCACAACATTCACACCCTCGCTTGACTTCTTGGTGAGAATCAAGAGGGTATACTTTTCATGTTCGAACAAAAGATTGATCGTGCTAGCTGTACCCCTTAGAATCGTGGTTATCACATCGTTGGGAGTGGCTCTATCGGTTGGAATAAAGATTACTTTTTCTTACAAACAATATACACAAAATTGGCGGAGAGCCAATCCATACCCCACATCACATCCATAATCTTAAGTGGTAAGCATATAATATCAATCTGGAAAACTCGATCATTCATAGACAGTGAACAATTTTCACACTGCCACTATGTCTCAACACTACTATCTGTAGCGGTAGAAACCACCATTGGAAGAGATAACAAAAATACTTCTAATCTAAGACATTTCACACATTGAGTCGATACAAAAGAGTGCAATGATCCATAATCAAACAATACAAAGCAAGAATGGTTATTCAAGTGACACATATCAGTGATCATGTCATTATCATCCATTGCCTTTTTAGCATCGAAGGTATAGACTCGGACATTACTCTTTCCTTGCACCTGAATTCTTCTTTGTGGGCAATCACGAGATATGTGACCTTCTTCTTGACATTGATAACATTGGATCCCTCTGGCCCCGCACTTTCCAAAATGAAACTTCCTACACAATTGGCACTGAGGGGGTTGAACAGGTCTTGCATTCTGTGTTTGCTTCCCCTTAAAGGATTGATACTTAGGATTAAATTGATAACTTGGTCTTCATTGGTCTTTCTCAGCAAACCTGCACTGATTTCCTTCCTCTTGAACCATTTCAAACTATCTTCAACAACATAAAATTGCCTTAACAATTTAGCATAAGTAGTAAACTCTCTTTGAGAGATGATGTGAGCAATCTTAGCTCTTAATCCAAACAAAGATTGATTCACTTTTAACTTCTCATCCGGAGCATAGACAACTTGCTCGAAGTAAACATCCATGTTTTCAAACTTCTCAGCATACTCAGTCACCGACATATTACCTTGTCTGAGCTGTTGAAACTCAAACTCCTTCTGAGTGCTTAAGCTACTCGGAAAATACTTATCCAAGAAAGTGGTCTTAAAGTATTCCCAGTCTCTTGAAATCTCTTGGTTGGTCATGAGGGTCGAATCATTATCCCACCATATCGTTGTGGGGCGTTTCATCATCTGCAAAGCAAAAACCACCTTATTCTCCTAACTACATGGCACAATCTAAAACACCCTTTCCATATGAGACAACCAATCATGAGCTTTGAACAAGTCAAGACTACCTTGAAACTCAAGAGGATTCATTCGGAAGAAATATCAGAAATTACCACCCACAACAACTTGTGAAACGGTTTATGGTTGGGAACCACCATTGGTTATCTACAGACAGAGAAGAAAGTTTTTGGAAGACACCCCTGAGAGGAGAACTGTAGAGGCCATGATAGTTGAGGTACGAAATATCTTACAGTACATGATACAGAGAAGGAACTTAGGGTCAAATATATTCAGTAGTTGACTTTTTATTTAATTTTGATCATTTGTATTTTGTGAGCCATATATATGATTTAGATTTTGACTTAATATATATTATTTTGATTTAGTTACACTTTTGTATGGTATGATTGAATTATATATGATATTTTAAATGTATTTTGTGAGGAATATATGGTTTAATTAAATTATATAAGGTGCATTAAATAGGTTAGATTTATTTTGAAAAAATACTGCTCGGGAAGAAAATTTATTATCCCGAGGGTTAATATGGAAATTGACTTTCATATTATTCACTAAATTGTGAAATAAACACACTATCACAAATTTAAAATATGTCTTATGGGTTAGCTTGAAACTTAATCTAGAGACTCATGATTTCATATTAAGGAGGTTAACTTCGATAGAAATGTATATTGGTTGGGTTTGATTGAATTATTATCTAACCCATTTAAATTTCAATGAGTTGAATTTATTGTCTAACTCATAATTTCACAGTCAAAACCAATCCAAATTACCCTCAATCATTTATGGATTGGATTGAATTGGATTCACGAATTATATTCAAATAAAAAAAATTGATAATCTTTTTTCAATTATAAAAATATTGTAACACAATTCAATAAATATTTTTAACACTCAAATTATCTTACATCTCTAAAAAAAAAGATTATTTTTGTGTTTTTAAAGGGTAATTCTTTACCACACAATGAGAGTAGCAATCCCCAAAAATTATCCTATCTCAAGAAGATAGTTAAAGCAAAATTTTATAAGATTATAGAAGTGTTGGTCTATGAGGGCTAACGACTAAGAAATTATAGACACAATTTAGTTTTCCGGTCAATGAAAACTGTCGCTATACTCACCTTCTTGCACCTGTGGGTGCTAATTAATATTGACAAGTCCAAATATCAAGTTGCAATACGTTTTGTACCCTATATAAAAATATTTGATAAAATAATTACATAATCTAAAATAAAAAGTCATTGCATTGCGTCAACTCTGACATATTTTCTCTTCAATATGGTAGGTCATAGCTCTTTTCATCCCCTCACCTGCTCCATTTATACCAAATACCAACCTATCATAATATTCAGGAACCTCACTTCAACGCATACAAGTTGTTAAGCAAAACCTTATATACATTATTTAATCACTTAATCGTTATTTGACTTTATTCTTTTTTACATTTTCAAATGCATGGCATGCAAAAGTAGAATATCATCAAGTTTGACTATGGCACACACATGCATGCAGCACCAACATGGATTTGTTTGTTCATCTAAACAGATGTTACGCAACCAACAATTTGCATTATCAAGCATGTTTCTTTTGACCACCCTTGTTTTTGAAGCGATAACTTTTACTTTCTCATTGCGTCATTAAGTTTTGCTTTCTTTTTTACAATTTATTTTTGATCAATTTTGTTAAATTAGTCTTTTGTATTTTTAATATTTTAAAATGTTGATTAGTAAATACTATATTTGTTTATGAAATGTGGCTAATTTGTTACTCTTTAGTGATGAATGATCAATTTAATTCCTTTTGTCAAAGTAGGTTGTTCGACAAAAATAAGAAAGTGTCGAATCACCTAGTGTGTTGAGTTGTATTAGTGTGTTAAAGTGTCGAAGCATGTTGCTTCACACAAGATTTCGACTTAGACCTATTTTTTAATAGTATTAATTATTTTGGGTTTTTATAATTTTGGGTTTTGACTTAGGGAGTAAGTTAACCTAAATATATAAATATTAGGAGTAACCCCTATTCTTGTAAGAAAGAATTCAGAACATTGTATTCACAGAATTTTGCAGTTGCAAAGTGAATAAAGAAGTTTTCCACAGGTTGTGGACAGAGAGAAAACTCTACAGAGAATATTCTTCTTCTCCATCGTTCTTTCTTTTCTTTCTCAATTGTTCTTTTCTTTTTATTGTCATTGTGTGGATGATAACAATTTTGTTCATCAAGATTGATAGAAATTCTCCATAGGTTGTGGTGGATTTCCAACATCTGGTATCAAGAGCTCCGGCTTAAGCGATTCGTGGAAAGAAAATCACGATGACAATGAATCATCCAAACGGACATTTTCCATCGAATCTACTGATTCTCAAAAACAACAATTATAAGAATTGGTGCAAGCAGATAAAGGTTGCGTTTTGTTATCAAGATCTTTGGGATCTTGTGAAGGAAGGAGTAACAACGCTTGTAGAAAATGCGACGGATCAAAAAAAGGTTGCGCATAAAGAATTGAAAAAGAAAGATTATAAAGCTCTCTTTATAATCCATCAATGTGTTGATTCAGATAACTTTGAAAAGGTTAGTGATGTAGAGTCAACGAAAGAAGCATGGAAAATTCTGGATAAGTCGTTTGGAGGCGGGGAGAAGGTGAAAGAGGTGAGGTTACAAACTCACAAAGGGACGTATGAATTGCTTCAGATGGAAGACAGTGAAACTATTTTCTTCACTAAGGTTACAAAACTTTTGAATCAAATCAAGGTATGTGGAGAAGTGTTGACATCAAGACCTGTTATTGGAAAGATCTTGAGGTCATTAACTCCAAAGTTTGACCATGTGGTAGTAGCCATAGAAGAGTCGAAAGATTTGTCAAAACTGACAAAGGAAAAGCTTCAAGGGACGCTTGAATCTCATGAACAAAGAATGGTTGAAAGAGCTGCAGGAAAGTCGAAGATTGATATGGCTTTGCAGGCGCGGTCAGTAAAAGAAAGGAAAGGCAAAGGAAGTTGGAATGGCAACAAAGGCAGATGAGATTACAACAATTCGAGTGGTCAAAATCAAAAGAAGGAAATTGGTCGAATCAAAGAAAACCCTAGAACCAAGGAAACTAAAGAGGTGGTGTTGCAGGTAGAGGAAGAGGCGGTGGACAAAAGCCAGACAAGAGTCACATTCAATGTTACAATTGTCAGAAGCATGGTCATTATTCTAGTGATTGTCCAGAAAAGCAGAAGAATCAAGAAACTTATGCAAAGCTGGCGAAACATGAAGAAGAAGAGATGTTGTTGATGGTTACAATGAGAGATGAAGAGAGATTTAAGGACCAGTGGTACTTGAACTCGGGATGCTCATCACACATGTCTGAAAAGAAACATTAGTTTGTTAACATAAAGCCCTCAATGAAGAACATGGTGAAATTTGCAAATAACAATATTCTAGCAGCTGAAGGTGTATGTGATGTTCTGATCATGAGGAAAGATGACAAGAGGTTAGTAATTTCAAATGTGTTGAACATATCAGAAATGAAGAGCAATTTGCTCAACATAGAACAGTTAGTCGAAAATAACCACAAGGTGTCGATCGAAGACAAGATAATGAGAGTTCTCGACTCAAATGGAAGGTTGATCTTGAAGGCTCCAATGTCTCAGAATAGAATCTTCAAGATTGAGCTAAATGTGACGGAGCATAAGTGCCTTGCAACAACAACCAACAAAGATTAATGGATATGGCATTATAGACTTGGCCATCTCAATTTCAAAGACATCATAGATTTGAAGAGAAGAAATATGGTTTCAGGATTACTAGAAATCGACATTCCAAACGAAGTGTGTGAAGAATGTGTGCAAGCGAAGCAACACAAGAACAACAACATCAGTAAGGATGCAGGAAGTAGGTCGAAGACAATTCTCGAAGTTATATACTCTGATGTATGTGGTCCTATCCAGGTGGATTCAATTGGAGGTAACAAATACTTTGTTACATTCATAGATGATTTCAGTCGAAAACTGTGGGCTTACCTGATCAAGAAGAAAAGTGAAGTGATCAAAGTATTTATCAAGTTTAAATGTATGGTCGAAAGGCAAAGCGGTCGAAAGATCAAGATTTTGAGGACTGATGATGGTGGAGAATATGTGTCGAAATAATTCAACGCATTATGTGTTAAAGAAGGGATTGCGCATGAGGTGGTGCCACCCTACACTCCATAGCAGAATGGAGTCGCATAAAGGAAGAATAGAATCATCATGAATATGGTGAGAAGTATGTTGAAAGGAAAACATCTACCCAAAGAATTATGGGGAGAAGTTGTGTCGACTGCAACATATATCCTGAACAGATGTCCGACGAAGAAGCTAGAAGGAATCAAACCAGAAGAATGTTGGTCTGGTATCAAGCCTAACTTGAGTCATCTAAAGGTGTTTGGATATGCAGCACATAAACATGTGCTAGATCAGTTGAGAAGAAAACTTGATGACAAGTCGAGTCAGATGATCCTGATAGGATATCATTCGACTGAAGGATACAAGTTGTTCGATCTAGTGAACAAGCAAGTGGTGATCAACAGGGACATGATCATAGATGAGCTTAAGGAATGGGATTTGACTGAGAATGTTAAGAAGGATTCAGTGAGAATCTTATGTGATGAACCAGCTAGTGAAGTCGAAAGCGAAGTTCGACAAGAAGTCATGGGTGAAGCAGGCCCAAGCAACCCTTAAAGAATAAGACACATGTATGTAAGAATGTGTGATTACATCAAATGATGTGGTCAATGAAGAAGGTGATATGGTACACTATGTTTTTTATGCAGATGTCGAACCAGTCAATACAGTTGAGGCATTGAAAGATTTGAATTGGGTGAAAGTATTGAACGAAGAATTGAAGTCAATCGAAGTCAACAACACTTGGCGACTTGTCGAATTTCCCCAAGATAAGAAGGCAATCAATGTGAAATGGGTATACAAGGTGAATTTGAATCCCAAAGGACAAGTGACTCAACACAATGCGAGACTTGTGGCGAAAGGATTTCTTCAGAAAGAAGGAATCGACTTCGACGAAGTTTTTTCACCTGTTGCTAGGATCGAAACAATCTGGTTGGTTGTTGGTATAGAAAAAATGAACAACTGGAAGATGTGTCAGATGGATGTGAAATGTGCATTCCTGAATGACCCCTTAGAAGAAGAAGTTTATGTTGCACAACCAACTGGGTTTGTGAAACAAGGCGAAGAAAGAAAGATGTGCAAGCTGCATAAATCCCTGTACGGACTTAAACAAGCTCCAAACAAGAAGATAGATGGATTTCTAAGGGAGAAGGAATTTGTAAAGTGCAAAATTGAACATGGAGTATATGTAAGAAGAAGTAAGAGTGAATTTCTTATACTATGTCTCTATGTGGATGACTTGTTGATAACAAGTAGCTGCAAGAAGGAGATTGAAGACTTTAAAGGTGATCTCAACAAGGAATTTGAAATGTCAGATCTGGGTGACATTTCATATTTCCTTGGCATCGAATTTTACAAGAATGGTAGAGATTTGATGATGCATCAAAGAAGGTATGCAGACGAAATACTCAAGAGATTTGAGATGCAAGATTGCAACCTAACTTCGACTCCAACTGAGCCCAGATTACAACTTTCGAAAGATTCAGATGAAGATGATGTCGACTCAACCCAATATAGAAGACTTATTGGGTCACTTCGATACCTTTGTCACACAAGGCCTGACTTAGCATACAATGTAGGTATGGTGAGTAGACGCATGCATAAGCCAAAGGTATCATATCTAGCAGCGGCTAAAAGGATATTAAGGTATCTGACAAGAACTCTCGACTATGGCATTTTGTTTCCTACAGCTGATGAAGGAAAATAATACAAACTAGTAAGGTATACCGACTCAAGTTAGTGTAGTGATACTGATGATCAAAAATCCACACCTGGCTATGTGTTTATACTAGGTGGTGAACCAGTTGCTTGGAGTTCGAGAAAGGAGCCAGTAATGGCATTATTGTCGTGTGAAGCAGAATACATAGTTGATTCTCTTTGTGCATGTCAAGCAACATGAATAGTGAATTTGGCCGAAGAGATAAGAGCGAAGAGTCATGGAACAATTACCATAAAGATCGACAACATGTCAGCTATCAATCTAGAGAAGAATCAGATAGCACATGATCGAAGCAAGCACATCGAAATGAGGTTTCATTATCTTCGAGAGCAGGTAGCATATGGGAAGATGAATGTGGAACACTGCAGAACTGAGAATCAGATTGCAGACATCATGACGAAGGGAGTGCAAGTCGAAGTGTTCAGAAGACTAAGAGTTATGATGAATGTAGATAGCTTAGACACAATGAATTAGGTGGTGTGTTGAATTATAATTCCTTTTGTCGAAGCAGGTTGTTCGACAGAAGTAATGAAGTGTCGAATCACCTAGTATGTTGAGTTGTATTAGTGTGTTGAAGTGTCGAAGCATGTTGTTTAACACAAGATTTTGACTTAGACTTATTTTTTAGTAGTGTTAACTATTTTGAGCTTTTATAGTTTTGAGCTTTGACTTAGGGAGTAAGTTAACTTAAATCTATAAATGGAGAGAATAACCCATATTCTTGTAAGAGAGAACTCAGAACATTGTATTCACGGAAATTTGCAGTTGCAAAGTGAATAAAGAAGTTTTCCACAGGTTGTGGACAGAGAGAAAACTCTGCAGAAAATATTCTTCTTCTCCGTCGTTCTTTCTTTTCTTTCTCAATTTTTATTTTCTTTTCATTGTCATTGTGTGGGTGATAAAAATCTTATTCATCAAGATTGATAGAAATTCTTCATAGATTGTGGTGTATTTCCAACAATAAATGAGTAGTAAGAATATCACATTGAAAAAAAATTATATACATGGAAGCTTATTTATCAAATATCTCCTAACAAACCATAAGGCTTTTAAGAAGACAATTATGTTTCAAACACAATCAATGTCATCCATTAGATAGAAAATATTTCTCAAAATTGGTTATTGCTTAAAGCTTTAAAGAATATGAATTTGTTTGAATAAGATTTAGTTGTTAGGTTTTAAAAACTATTTTATAAATCAATTTTAAAAATTAGTTTTAAAAAGAAAAATATGTTGATAATCTTATTTTTTAAAATTGTTTTAAAATTCATAATATTATGAATTTGTCATTAATAAAAAGTATCACTTTTATTACTTTTCCTCTTTTTAATTTTCAAAACTAAAATCTAAAAACCAAAATTTAAATATTTATTTGTTTTTTAATTCAAGCAGACACGTTGGTTTTATAGTCTGAAAGCGAAAAAAATAAGAAAGTGAGAAAATTCAAACCTTAATGTACGCGTGTACATGCTTTCATGGTCCCTTATTACTAGTGTTACGTTGAATTTTCATCCCCATTCACTACGTTTTCTCCTCTCTTCTCTTCTCTTCTCTTCTCTAACCCCTTCATCTTTCTTTCTCTTCTTCACCTTCTTCTAATCTCAGGTAACATACCCTTCATTTTTAACTTTCTATTATGTTTTTAATTATCCTTTTTCGTTCTCAAAGTTCCAATCTTTTTACTTTTTGCTTTCTGGGCATCATGGTTCTTCTGAATTACTTAGATTTTTGTCAACTTTAGATAAATCAGTTGAATTTCCATAAACTGTTCAGATTTTGTTATGCTAATTATTAGTTTATTACCTTAACTTCATTGCAGTTTAATCATGACCAGTTTTCATTTATGTTACAATTCACTTCTTTTATGAAAGGACTCGTTGAGATGTTGGAAAAAACATGAATGCATTTTTTTTGTTCTTCACAATACTAACACACTTTTTCATGTTTCAATTCAACCAGGTAACATTCGAAGTGGTTTCATTTGAAGCAATTTGATTGTCATTAAAACATACTTTTCTGATACATTAATCCGCCATGACCTGTTTCCCTTTCTCATTCAAGAAGACGTCGACTATTTCGAAACATAATCTAGACAACGACGAAGGTAAAGAAACTGACGCATTCCAATAGATGATATGCTGTGATTTTGTATCTATCTATGTAATTAGACTCTAATTGATTATACTTTGAACAGATATTTCGGGCATTCATAATGTTAAAATCTATACCTATAAAGAACTAAGAAAGGCGACGGATGACTTTAGTCAGGCCAATAAAATCGGAGAGGGTGGTTTCGGTTCTGTCTACATGGTAAACGCGATCGTTATTTTTTAGTTCCTTTTCTTATTGATGAATATGAGTTATGAAACCTTAATTGTATTGTGGTGTGGATGATCAGGGTCGTCTTAAAGGGGGAAAACTTGCTGCTATAAAAGTTCTTTCGGCCGAATCAAGACAAGGGGTGAAGGAATTCTTGACGGAGATTAATGTGATCTCCGAAATCCAGCATGAAAATTTGGTTAAGTTATATGGTTGTTGTGTGGAAAGAAACAACAGGATATTAGTCTACAATTACCTTGAGAATAACAGTCTTTCGCGAACTCTTCTAGGTAAATCTATTTTTCAAAATTGTGTTTACATAACTTCACGGATTTGTTTTCTTAACTAGTCTTTGAATGTTAACATGACTCGAAGTACTTTTTCATCGATTTTTTTCTGTTGTCTTCAGGTGGAAGTCACAATAGTATCTACTTTGATTGGGGAACACGGTGTAGAATATGTGTTGGTGTTGCAAGCGGACTCGCATTTCTTCATGAAGAAGTTAGGCCTCCTATCATTCATAGGGATATAAAAGCAAGCAATATTCTTCTTGATAAAGATCTTACACCCAAGATTTCCGATTTTGGTCTTGCAAAGCTTATGCCTGCAAACGCAACTCATGTCAGCACGCGTGTAGCAGGAACATTGTAAGCGTTGTAATTCACAGTTTTTGATGAATTATTTGTGTCTGAAATTTACTGATGCATGGTTTTGGTCTATTTCAGAGGTTATTTGGCACCAGAGTATGCAATCGGAGGAAGACTTACACGAAAAGCGGACATTTACAGTTTCGGTGTCCTCCTTGTGGAGATTGTCAGTGGAAGATGTAACACGAATTCGCGACTTCCAATAGAAGAACAATTCATTCTAGAGAGGGTAAGGACATTTCCTTCATGATCCTATTACATTGACAGTATATGTTCCCTTGTTCTATTTATAAGAAAAAGTTTACTTTTTTTATATTCATTGAATGAACAATGTATCTGATTAGACGGAGCATTACATTTGATATGTATGATCATATTCTAAAGCATTATATAAACTCTTGTTCGTACAGACATGGGAACTTTACGAGCGAAAGGAACTAGTTGCACTGGTAGATACATCGCTAAACGGAGAATTTGACGCCGAGCAGGCCTGTAAATTTCTGAAGATTGGCCTTCTTTGCACTCAAGAATCTCCAAAGTGTCGTCCGTCCATGTCTTCTGTGGTCAAGATGCTTACCGGAGAAATGGATGTTAATGACAGTACGCTGACAAAACCGGCTTTAATTTCCGATTTTATGGACCTCAAAGTCAGAAAGAATCAAGAAAGTACTACAATGGATTTGAAGACTTCATCTTCTTCATACAATACATTCTCTACCTCGGAGCAACAGGACTCTACCATTACATCAGCTGCAACTGCACAATATGATCACAGCATGTAAACATTAGTTCACAATGTTTTGTCCTTTGATTTGAAAAATTGTTTCATTTTCCTTGCTTGTGTATCTCATGTAAATTTTGCAATATTTTGAACTTATTTGAGTTTGTTTTTTATGTAAATATGGATCAGGCTTGTATTTAATGAGTAATTTGAAGATATTTTTTGGTTTTTTTGTTGTGTTCTGTTTCTTTCCTTTCATTATTTGTCATTCCAAAAAAAAGCACACAAATAAGAAAAGCACTTCTACAAAGGAAAAGCTCTTTCTTTCAGTCTTTTCTAATGAAAAAAAGTACTTTCTCATTGACAAAAAAAAATTAAATCTTTTAGAGATTTTGTGTAAAGTTTTAAGCAAAAATAGACTGAAAACAAAAATACAGATTATGGATTCTTTTAAGAATCCCCTTAGAGAAATTTCTGAAAAAAGCTACAATTATAACAACTTTGTTAAAATAAAAAAGTGACCTTTATAATTTTCTTTATCATAAGAAAATTGTACAATGTTAAAGTGACTTTTTTCAAAAGTGAAACATAGCATGTATGAGGTTGGAGCAATAGTGACTCAAGTTATCATAATTCCACCTCAAAAGAAAGTAGTTAATTAACTTGAGAAACACATGGTAAAAAATAACAGGGTTAATGGCATTTTTCGCTCCTGCTTCTGGTTTTCTCTTCTATAACTTTCTTTTTTCACTTTTATAATATAGTTTTGTATCCTTACTAACATAATTGATCTAAGATGGAATGTCATGATTTTCATTGAGTCTTCGAATGCTATATATATAATTATAAGATTGAATATAATAACTAATCATTCCAAAAATAGTTTCCTAATATTAAAGTCATTTACATCTACATTGATGCTTAAGATATTAAATTGGACATATGTACAGCTGGTAAATAATGTGATGTTATAACATTATAATATATTGTTATGATAATATCTTCATGATGTTATTGGCAATTAACAGCAAGATATCAAATGCTTAAGACCCCCCTCAAGTTGGAGCATGTAGATTGTGAATGCGCAACTTGTTTATAAAATAATTAAACTGTTGTTTTCCAATGTTTTAGTAAATATATCATTTGTTGAAACCAACTAGAAACCACAAGCTATAGATACTGTCGAAAATTTAGGACCTTTTCATCGTATCAAATTTCCTTATGCCAAGTTGAAAGACTTTGTGACCAATACCATCTCTATGATATGCCCCTCAAATTGTTCTATTGTTTCGTTCCGTCCTTCAGGTACACCTTATCCCTTAGTCAAATATGTCAATTATGCTAACTTTTCACCACGACACATGAATTTTTTAGTCGTTGTTTCTGCAGCTATAAAACCTTAAACATTTGCTTAAGCTGTCAAAAATATTTAATGGCGAAATTTCATGAAGCTGGAAATTTAGGCTCTCGAAAATAATGGCATTTGGATAGTAGAAGCACTTCAATAGTTCCATTAAGATGGAACTATTGAACGTTATAAGACAAGGCTCGTTATTACGGGAAACAACCAAGTTGAGGGGCTAGATTATCATGAAACCTTTGCACCAGTGATGAAAATGGCAACTGTAAGAACATTTATCGCTGTTGCGACTGCCAAGCGTCAGGAACTTCACCAAATGGACGTTCACAACACCTTTTTACATGGTGAGCTTGATGAAGAAGTATATATGAAATTACCTCCCGATTTCAAGACCTTTACACCATATCAGGTCCGCCGCTTGCACAAATCTCTATATGGATTGAAACAGGCACCTCGATGTTGGTTTTCCAAACTCAAAAGCGCTCTGCTATGGTATGGTTTCACACAATGCTACTCTGACTATTCTTTCTTTCCTATACACCCTGACTATGTAGAGTTGTATGTGTTAGTCTATGTGGATGATCTTACCATTTCTGAAAATAATAACAAATCAATTGAGTCCTTCAAATCCTACTTGAACAAATGCTTTCATATGAAAGATCTTGGCCCTTTAAAATATTTTCTTGGCCTTGAAGTGCCTCGTAATTCCATTGGAATTATCTTGTGTCAAAGGAAATATACACTTGACATCATCATCGAAGTTGGGTTCTTGAGAGCTAAACCTGTTGATTTTCCCTTAGATCAGAATCATCATTTTCCCTTGGCCACTGGAACTCCTCTTTCTAATCTGGATCGGTATCAAAGACTAGTAGGTCGTTTGGTCTACTTAACTATCACCAGACCAAATTAGATGATCTAGTAGGGATAAAAACTATAGGGAAATTCTTATTCCATCGTATGGGATTGGAAAACATCCTATAGAAAATCGAAAAATATCTTTTAGATTTCGGAGTTGCATTTCCGGATACATCATTGTCGCACCTCAAAAAATGGGGATACGACTTTAAAGCGAAGCGCGATCGCACGCTCGCAATGATGGACTGAACAGAGTCGCCACCGAACTTTATTTATTCCCAAAAATAGGAAAGGGAAAATATCGATAAAACCCCTAAAAGAAAGGATAAGATATGGTCATCGCAACCAATATCAGGGTTCGGGTGTCGATTACGCAAGGGGAAGGTATTAGCACCCCTCACGTCCGTTGTACTCAACGGGAACCATTAGGTTGGTTGTGTGCGTTAGTGTTAGTTGAAATATTAGGCTTTTCGAATTATTAGGTGGGAAAGAAAGAAAGGATGAGAAGAGAATGTTTTTGGATTTTTGACGAAGGACTAAACCTAAGCTTTTTATTAGTGGGCCTGACAAGATTTACAAATCCTGCTCCTACGTATCTCAATAGAGAAGTCAAGGCTTACGTAGTTCTGGGTAGAAAAATGTTTGTTTGTTGGTCAATTTTAGCGAAAGCTATATTGTATTAATCGACGAAAACATCGTTTTACCCAAAACAGATGAGGAGTGGACGCATACCACACATCGAACGGATTTATAAATCTATATTCGGAAAAGCATCATTTATCTCTACTCAACAATTGTGGCCGAAACATTGTTTTGCATCACCTTAAGACAATATATCTTCCATTTATGAAAAAGGTTTTTGATTAATCGCACGGCGGCGAGAAAAAGGTATACACCATGTTCCATTTCCATCTTTATTTGCAAAAATGTTTAATAAGAATTAAGTGTTTTTGAGGTTTGATTGAGAAAGGGTTTGAAGAAACCGCATTGACATTTTTAGACGATGGCGAGAGCTAAGATAGGCGAGGCATACGTCTCGAATCTTAATCTCAGGAGTGCACGGTATACACCATGTTCCATTTCCACCTTTATTGAAAAAGTGTTAAATAAGAATTAGGTATTTTGAGTTTTGTTGTGAAAATGACTTGACGCTAGATCAAGTATTGATGGACGTTTAAGAGAAATTTGAATGAGTGTTTGAGAGAAAACAAAGTGGATAAATTTGGATGATGGCGAGAGCTAGGATTGGCGAGATATACATCTCGAATCCTAGTCTCAGGAGTGCGCGGTATACACCACGTTCCACTTCCATCTTATTGAAAAGGTCTTAACTATAAATTAATATTTTTTTGAGTTTTTATTAGAAAAAATGGCTTGACGTTGAATCAAGCGTTTGATGAAAGTATGAAAGAAATGGAATAGAATAGGAGGGAGAAATGAATTGATTTGTTTATTGAGAAAATACTCGACGTTGGATCGAGTCTTATTTTTGATCTTTTTGAAATTGTTGATTTTATTCTTGTGTTAGTATCTAACTAAACAGTCAAATAAATAAAGAAATAAAACAGTACAAAATTATTACACATCGGGGGAAGTGGGGTACATTTTGTCAAATGGGGATTCAAAATCATGAAACAATTAAATCGGGCGCAAACAACAAATAATGCAAAGTATGAGTGTAAGTGCAAGAGAACCGGCTCATTGTAAGAAAGCCCAAGAGTAAGCTATGTGAGGTTGATGGCGATGCTTAAAAGCAATCGACTTACAAGGGTATGGAAATGGGCTCGATATTGAATCGAGAAAAGTGTGATTTTAATAGTTTAAAGCGGCTTTGAATGGATGATGAAATTAAAGGAAACCAAACTTGTGTTATTAAACAATAATGAAACTATGAATATAGGAGAAATTATAATAAAACATAAACATGAAAAAAAAATGAATGCTAAAAGAAATAAAATGCTATATATGAGTATCAAACCCACTCCACTAAAGACCATGAAACTACCCTCTCTCCACTAGGCTATTTATGATTAGTTATTATCTTAATGCTAATTTGGATAAGTAAACCAAGATAGATTAAAAATTAGAATTAAAAATAAAAACTAAGATAAAAAACAGTATGTTGGACTACCAAGAAAAAACAAGAAATTAAACTCAGTCGCTTGGCTGTTGGGTTCTAGAGACTAGTGGATTGGGAATAAAAAATGATATGTTAATGTACAGTATTAAATGAAAACATTGTTAAATAAAACCTAGGAAGTTTAAACATAAAAATTTAATGGTTTCAATATTTATTCTGTTTAAAAATAAATTAAAGAAAGAAATTGGAAACAACGTAACAGATGCTTCATCGTCCTCGTTCTCTCCCAATCTCACTTCACAAAATCGCTCTCTCAACCTAGCTCTCAACGAATCTCTCTCTCGCTCTCAACGAATCTCTCTCTCGCTCTCAACCTCACGTTTCTCTCACCCTCAATCATTCACCCTGAACCTTCACTCACTCAAACGCGTCCTCAACCTCAACCCTCTCTCTCACCCCCAATCACTCATCACCTCTCAGGTTCTCTCTCACAATCGCCCATCCTCTTTCCAAGAAATGTACAAATTTATGGTTTTCAAAGAGACTCAAGTAAAAGCTCACCCTCGGCGACGACGACGGCTCAGGTAATGATTGAATCTTCTCCCTTCGCCTCTTCAAATACTGATTTTGCTTTGATTTTGGGATTAGGGTTTTTGTGGTGTTTTGTCCGCCTCCGATTTTCGTCCTCAGGGTTTTCGTTTTGAAGTTTTTTCCATCCCCCCTCACTGATTCGCCTTTCCCTCTATTTATGTTCAACAAATTAGGGTTTTCAATTTGGTCCTTGATGATCCAAGAAGTATCTCTGCCAAGTCCTTTCGGTGCTCAGAATTTGGATCGGTCTCTTTGATGCTAGATTCGAAAATGGTAATCTGAACCTACGTACTTTCTCCCTTTGTTTTGTCTTAATGCCAATTTGGGATGTTTTTGAAATTTTAACTGACTTGGTAATTATTCGTGTTTTACTGCAGTGAAATGTGAGGTTCCTCAAAGGTGCAGAAGCAACAGCCAGATGATTTCCGGGTTTGCTGTTAGAATAATTTGTTGGAGCTGAAGCTTCCTTTGCTGTTGCAGAAACACCATTTTCCCACACAACAGACTTAAGATCAGTAAACTTCCCAGATGTCTTTGGTCCGGGACAATGGAGAGGAATTTATTATGCAGATAGGCTGAAAAAAATTGGGTCCACTGACACAGCAGCCACTTCATGCTTAACATTTCCGCAGTCCATAAGTTGAATAGATAGTGTCTTTGATTTTGGAATGTTATTTATGTTTGAATTGGATTGGAATTGGGTCTTGATGTGAATTTTAATTGGATGCTTTGGATTGGACTGCTGTAGGTTATTTTTCCATTGTGTTGCTCACGATTTGATTTGTGCACCTTGCTTATGCTTGTAGGTTGCTTTTCCATAGGAGAGAACCTTTTTAAAATTGGGCTAGTATGGGCAAAGATGTGGCGGCCAACTGAACATGGTTGGGTAAAGCCCCAAACTTGGCGGCATTATTCAAGTTGTGCAGCCGATTTTTCTCCTGTTTATGAACTCTATGGTGAAGTCCAGCACTGATATTGTCAAGGGGTGGTCATTTATGTTTTGCTCACAATCAATTAAAAACATTCTAGCCGGTCTGCCAGAAAGCAATCATGACCGACTCGATAAGTCATTACTGCTTACACTGAACACAGCAGTCTGCAAAGTAATATCCAATGGATTTGCATTTAGAGCAACTGCTGTAACATTAGATGGAGAACAAATCAACATGACACCCAAAATCTTAACACCCATTGACATAAGCGCATCACGGTGGGAATTCGGAGGTAAGTTTTTTACTAGATTGCAAATCATCTCAACCACCCAGACATTCTTCTCAACCTGCTCATTTTTCAGGTCAACAACATAAAATTGCATGAAGTTGCGAATGTCCATCATTGCAAAACAAACAACAGTATTAAAGGACACCAATCTATTGAGCAGGCTGTGATTAGTACTCTGGCTGATCAACTGCACGCTACTGTCAAGAGTTATACCCTCCTTCACATTGTATTCAGAGTCATTATCATCACTCACGATGTCATATTCAGGCTCCCATAACAAGGCGTTCAAAAACTCTGGTTGTGGATCAAGCACTCCTTCCAAATCAGCCAAAGGTATCACTTGGTAATCCTGGCCAACACTAAAATCTGGACCATTTTATCAAAGAAGGACGCCATTCAATGCCTAAAGCACCAAGACGGCGCCGCTGGAATCGACTCTGATAAGGTTCTGGATATGGTATCATACTAGAATCACATAGAGGTTCCTGAATGTTTCTTCGGTGTGGTGGAAGTTGAGTTCGATTTGGTCCCAATGTCCATTCCGTAAGTTTGTAAGCTTAGCAAAATCTCATGATTTGTAATGAATATAACACTGGATGTGAATGAAAATTGGTGTCCTTGTAGCAAAACCTAATTGTTCTTTGCCTTAGAACTTCCAAGTATTCATGTGAGATATTTTTTAAAATTATGAACTAAACATATACTGTGCGAATGAATGACTATGATTGAATGGATGTGAGAAGGTCCTTGGTTATAGTTTGAACTTGATGGAAGTGATTGTAAAGAATAAGAATGGTGAGACCTTGGTTTATGAAATGGGTGTTTTGGTTATAAAATGGATTTGGATTTTTTTAGAAATGATCCAAGACTGATCTAAATGTCAATTAAAATAAAATAAAAACCAATAAAAGCCAATTATAATCAAATTAATCTATAATTTGTTAAAACTATTTTGATATCAAATTCTAACATTTATTTAGAAATAAAAAACCAATTAGAGTTTGAATCATTAGTAAAAACACAATTAAGATTAAATTGAAATTTGGAATTAGACTTAATTTGAAATTAAAATTGAAAAAATAAAAATTCAAATATTTAGAATCCATTTTATAATTAAAAAAAACACCATGATCAAGAAGCTAGATAATGACCAATGTCTATCAAAAAAACATGGATTTGGGAATGGATGGTTGCCTTTGGTCATGAATGTATGCAAATAAACTTTAGGCCGAGTGCCAAATAAAAAATGAAAAATGAAAAAATTCAGGACCAAAATCGGGGTATGACAATTATGCACCACCTTATGGCACACCAACTGAGTGTCACACTAGATTAAAACAAAAAATTATTCTGGAGATGCATCTCCGGGTATTTTCAACAAATATATTGATATTTGAGCAGTCTAGTGGACATTCTAGAGCTGCATCTTTAGAGGATTATGGCAGGATTTTAAAATATCTGTGATGTCCGATTTTTTTGGAGATGTATCTCCAGAATAATATGATAAAAGAGTCACTTGCATGATCACATAACCATACTTGTTTTCTACTCCAAACCCTTACCAAAAACCTTTTCTATTCGCAATTCACATTTTCACTTCAAATCTTCAATCTTGTATTTCATCACATCAAAGGAAGCAAAAGAAGTTAGAATTCTAAGTAAAGATCATTTATTTCAATCTTCATTGCTCATATTAATCTTGTTTTCAGTCTGAAAAATGTGTGTTTATTGTGGAGATACATATTCGGAGTCTGTATGAACTTATTCGAAAATGCATCTCTGGTATATGTATGTTTTCACTATTTCAGTATTGTTTATAGTATTTGCACTTATTGAATGTTATGTTGTAATTGTTTTCATTAGATATCATGCACCCATATGTTTTCCCCAAACATGTTGTGTCTCCGGATGTCAAAGATGTTGCTGTGAAGGCGGTAGATGTTGTAACCGATTTAAAAATGAGCAAGAGTTTGAATTTCGTGATCACATGCTTCAATGGATTCGTACGGATGCCTCCAAAATGGAATTTGGTGTGGTAATCGGAAGGTACGATAATGGTTTGGATAGAAGATGTGCATTTGTGACAATGACATGTGAAAGAAGTGGGAAATATATACCTCCTCTCCAAAATTTTAAACGACATGACACCGGTTCAAGAAAATGTGAGTGTCCCTTTAAGTTGTGTGGTTATATGTTGGAAAATAATAAATTGAGATTTAATGTCATATTTGGTTTACATAACCATGACTTTTATGAAAAGTTAGTCGACCATCCAATTATGTGTCGCCTCATGCCGAAAGAGAAGGAATGTGTATCAAACATGACATTGAATTTGGTTTAGCCGAAAAACATACTTGCAACTTTGAAATGTAAAAGACCCGATATTATCTCAAATATCAAGCAAGTGTGCAATACTAGGTACCAAACTAAAAAGGCATTAAGGGGAGATAAAACCGAAATACAACAATTCTTAAAATTGTTAGATGATAATAGTTATGTATCTAGGTATTGAACATGCGAGAATGGAGTAACCGTTAGAGATATATTTTGGACTCATCCTAATTACATCAAGTTGTTCAACATATTTATTACTATGCTTATCATTGATTCAACATACAATACCAACAAGTACAAACTTCCTTTATTGGAGATGGTTGGTGTTACCTCTACTAAGAAGACCTATTCTGTCAGGTTTGCATTTCTAGAAAGCGAAAAAAAGGAGAATGTTACTTGGACCTTAGAGGTGTGTCAGGCAATGTTGAAGGACCAAGAAGAGATGCCTAAAGTGATTGTTACTGACCGCGATACCACTTTAATGAATTCAATTGTAAAGTTATCTTCTACTTCTTATGCATTACTTTGTAGGTATCACATAACAAAGAATGTGAGATGTCGGGTTAAACCCGCAGTATGGACGAAACAAATAAAGTCTGAAGATGGAAAAATGGTGAAGGGATGTGTGGTAGTGGAAAAAATAATGGATGCATGGAATGGTATAGTAAATTCTTCCACTAAAGATTTATATGCCAATCTTGTTATACATTTCAGGAAGTTGTGCAAGAAATATCATGATTTGTTGAAATATGTTGAAAACATAATTCTTGACCGGGTGAAGGAGAAAATTGTTTGTGCATGGACCGACCAAGTTAGACACCTTGGGAATACAACAACAAACTGAGTTGAGTCTACCCATGATACATTAAAGAATTGGTTGGTAATAGTAAGGGAAATTTGTGTAGAGATTGGGACTCCGTGAACCAAATGATCAAAAACCAGCATAATAAGATACATACATCATTTGGGCGGAGCATCACAATTTTAGAACACAGATTTAAAGACAACAATCTTTATTCTTAGTTGGTCGGCAACATATCTCGAGCGAGTTTGAAATATATTTTTCACGAAGCTAAACAAGTGATAATGTAGGCTCCGATAGCATAAAGTGTGGATGCACAATAGTGAAAACACGTGGTCTCCCATGTGCTTGTGTTATTGCAAAGAAACTGAAACTTGGTAGCCCAGTAAGAATAGATGAAGTTTGCACTCACTGGGAGAGGCTTAGGTTTGATGAGGATGATGTCATGAAAGACGATAAATCAAATATCTCTATCTTGACCAAATGGGAAGTGATACAAGAGAGATTTTTGAAAGCCAATGACAATATGAAACTCCACATCAAAGAAAAATTGAGGAAGATTGCTTATCCAGAAACCACTGACTTGAAACCACCATCTCAACTAGTAAAAACAAAAGGTGCTTAGAAGAAGTTCAAGCCTACATCTAATGGTAATTCAACAATGTGGCCTCCTTAGTGTTTTGAACATGTTGACAAAGTTCTTCCAGACTCACCAACTCCAAAATCTTAAAAAAAAGTATTTTTAAAAGAGTTCACATTAGCAAACCACCTCCTTCGCCGTGTCCACCAGATATTCCATCATTGACGAGATGTTGATCTTTACACACAAATACATCGAACGGATCGTCAATGTTGAGGGTGACGGTAATTATGGTTATCAATCTATTTTGGCTTTACTCGGTAAAGGAGAAGATAAGCATACACTTGTTCTTCATCAACTTATTCATGATTTGAGGACTCATAAAGAATCATACAAACGGTTTTACAGAAATAAAGAAAACTTTGATGCAATTTATGAGTCTCTTGTTCCTTGGATTAGTGGACCGGCACCGGAGGCAAAATGGATGTGCTTTCCTGAAAGGGGTTACCTCATAACATTTGTGTATGATATAATGTGTATTGATCTTAAACGATATGGTTTTTCGGAAGAAAAAACCCCCACTATGCACCATCCCACCTCAAAATCCAAATGATTGTATTATGTGTTATTGGTGGCTTTCAAAATCACGACACTTTTTTCAAGCTTACTTGAAACCGGGATGCCCTATACCACTTACATCACCGGAGTGAGCAGCTCATTCAACAATAAAAGTTGAGACTTGACTGAACCAATTTATGTAAAGGATGTAAGAGTTCGAGAATTTGAGCAACATTGAAAGGGAATCAAATGCACAAAAGTCAAAGGGGGTACCACACACACTTATAGATTTAGCCGACGATAATTTTTTTGATTTGTTTTAGTTTTCTGTTTAGCCGGACCAATAAGTGTATGTAATTCTGTCTTAATATTAATGAAGTGTAATATATATAATTTTTAAATATTTTAATATATTTTTTATCTTTGCCAAAACGTTTGGGGTCCCAAACATTTGTTCATTTGCCAAATAAAGCCATAAATTAGGTTTTATCTTCTATCAGGTTCAGGATAAGTTCCGGAGATGTATTTCCGGAACAAAATAATAGGGTATCATACCAGAGATATATCTCTGAAACCAACAATAATACACATGGTAGAATTTTTGAGGTCCACATTTGTCCACATCTTCTATAAATTAAGGGGCTTTTTTTTATTTCACACTCATAAAAAATGTCTCAAATGTCATAAATAAACATCATCTGGTATGTTGCAAGCGTCTTCTTCTCCAGCGTGACACCCGAGAAAAAGTTTAAACTTAATGGGTATACCTCTTTTGCAGATCTGAAATACGGATGACATAATCTCCTATCTTACGGAGACAATCGAAAAAATTGTCAAGCTCGAGTACCCTTCATCGTCGATTGATGATGAATGGAATATTAAGTTCAACAACTTTGAGCTCAAGACGGACGCTGTCGCACCTCGAAAAAATGGTGATACGACTTCAAAGCGAAGCGCGATCGCACGCTCGCAATGATGGACTGAACAGAGTCGCCACCGAACTTTATTTATTCCTAAAAAGGAAAGGGGAAATATCGATAAAACCCAAGACAAAATGACAATGATTATTGGTCGTCGCAACCAAATCAGGGTTCGGGAGTCGATTACGCAAGGGGAAGGTATTAGCACCCCTCACGTCCGTTGTACTCAACGGGAACCATTAGGTCAGTTGTGTGCATTAGTGTTAGTTGAAAATATTAGGCTTTTCGAATTATTAGGTGGGAAAGAAAGAATAGAAGAATATTTTTGGATTTTTTTTGACGAAGGACTAAACCTAAGTTTTTTATTAGTGGGCCTGACAAGATTTATAAATCCTGCTCCTACGTATCTCAAAAGAGAAATCAAGGCTTACGTAGTTCTGGGTAGAAAAATGTTTGTTTGTTGGTCGATTTTAGCGAAAGCTATATTGTATTAATCGACGAGAACATTGTTTTACCCAAAACAGATGAGGAATGGACGCATACCACACATCGAACGGATTTATAAATCTACATTCGGAAAAGCGTCATTTATCTCTTCTCAACAATCGTGGCCGAAACCTTGTTTTGCATCACCTTAAGACAATATACCTTTCATTTATGAAAAAGGTTTTCGATTAACCGCACGGCGGCGATAAAAGAATTTGATTGGTTGGATGTATTTTGAGTGATGGCGAGAACTTGGATGAGCGAGATATACATCTCGAATCCTAGTCTCAGGAGTGCATGGTATACACCATGTTCCATTTCCATCTTTATTGAAAGAGGTTAAGATAGAAATTAAGTATTTTGGAATTTGATTGAGAAAGGGTTTGAAGAAACCGCATTGACAATTTTAGACGATGGCGAGAGCTAAGATAGGCGAGGCATACGTCTCGAATCTTAATCTCAAGAGTGCACGGTATACACCATGTTCCATTTCCACCTTTATTGAAAAAGTGTTAAATAAGAATTAGGTATTTTGAGTTTTGTTGAGAAAGGGTTTGAAGAAACCGTATTGACAATTTTAGACGATGGCGAGAGCTAAGATAGGCGAGGCATACGTCTCGAATCTTAATCTCAGGAGTGCACGGTATACACCATGTTCCATTTCCACCTTTACTGAAGAAAGTGTTAAATAAGAATTAGGTATTTTGAGTTTTGTTGTGAAAAATGACTTGACACTAGATCAAGTATTGATGGACGTTTAAGAGAAATTTGAATGAGTGTTTGAGAGAAAACAAAGTGGATAAATCTGGATGATGGCGAGAGCTAGGATTGGCGAGATATACATCTCGAATCCTAGTCTCAGGAGTGCGCGGTATACACCACGTTCCACTTCCATCTTTATTGAAAAGGTCTTAACTGTGAATTAGTATTTTTTGAGTTTTTATTAAGAAAACTGGCTTGATGTTGAATCAAGCGTTTGATGAAAGTTTGAAAGAAATGGAATAGAATATGAGGGAGAAATGAATTGATTTGTTTATTGAGAAAATACTCGACGTTGGATCGAGTCATTATTTTTGTATTTTTTGGAAATGGTTGATTTTATTCTTGTGTTAGTATCTAACTAAACAGTCAAACAAATAAAGAAATAAAACAGTACAAAATTATTATACATCGGGGGAGTGGGGTACATTTTGTCAAATGGGGATTCAAAAATCATGAAATAATTAAATCGGGCCCAAACAACAAATAATGCAATGTATGAGTGTAAGTGCAAGAGAACTGGCTCATTGTAAGAAAGCCCAAGAGTAAGCTATGTGAGGTTGATGGCGATGCTTAAAAAGCAATCCACTTACAAGGGTATGGAAATGGGCTCGACATTGAATCGAGAAAAGTGTGATTTTAATAGTTTAAAGCGGTTTTAATGGATGATGAAATTAAAGGAAATCAAACTTGTGTTATTAAACAATAATGAAACTATGAGTATAGGAGAAATTATAATAAAACATAAACATAAGAAAAAAATGAATGCTAAAAGAAATAAAATGCTACATATAGGTATCAAACCCACTCCACTAAAGACCATGAAACTACCCTTTCTCCACTAGACCATTTATGATTAGTTATTATTTTAATGCTAATTTGGATAAGTAAACCAAGATAGATTAAAAATTAGAATTAAAATAAAAACTAATATAAAAAACAGTCTGTTGGACTACCAAGAAAAAACAAGAAATTAAACCCAGCCGCTTGGCTATTGGGTTTTCCAATGGATTATGAATTGGGAAAACAAATATACCAATATATACCATTTAATAAAAAAAAATAGAAGACTAAAAGTAAACAAATCTTTTTAATGGTTTTAAATGATGGTTTTGTAAAAATAAAATAAATGAAGGAAAAGTGGGAGGAACAGTAACGAAGCGTTCACTTGTTCACGCTCCCTCAAACTCATCATCTTCGCTCACCACTCTGAATCTCACTTCTCTATCCGTCCCTCAACCTCACTCTCAACGAATCTCTCTTTCGCTCCCAACGATTCATCCTCAACCTTCGCTCACCTCTCTCAATCTCCCAAACGTCCATACTAGCCTTACAATGCGCTACCCTCAATATCACTCTAAACACGAAAGCCATGGTTTCAAAGAGAATAAAGCAAGAAGGCTCACCTTCAGCGGTGATTCGGCGGCTATGAAGAGTTCGTATCCTCCTCCTTTCGCTAAGCTTTTCACGCCGTCGCCTGAAGGTTAGGGTTTCTGTGATTCGGATTTTTTGTTTGGACAAATTTAGGGTTTTTTCCGCCTCCAAGGTTTTTTCGTCCTCTCTCACTGATTCTCTTCTTCTATTTATCTTCAACAAATTAAGGTTTTCAGTTTGGTATTTGATGATCCAAGAAGCATCTCTGCCAAGTCCTTTCGGTGCTCAAAATTTGGGTCGGTCTCTTTGATGCTAGATTCGAAAATGGTATTCTGAACTCATGCTTTCTCCCTCTGTTTTGTCTTAATGCCAATTTGGGATTTTTCTGAAATTCTACAGCTTTGACTAATGGCTATGTTTTTTACTGCAGTGAAAATTCCCGTAACCTTTGTGAAACGCCCCAGTATACGCATGGGCTTTTAGCCAACTGACTATTTCGTGTTGCACATCAGGGGCCATATAACCTTCCTGCAAATTGATATTTGTAGTTAATGTATTTGGAGAAATGCCAACCTCCCATGCTATATTGTGTATGATTTTGTAACACTTTGACATTGTTTGTTGTTGTTTTGGCAGGATAACCGCAACTTCAATCAAATCTATACTTGCACCATAAAGCTTTGAATTTATCACATGCCTTAAATCTATTTGAGCGTATTTGGTGTTACAGGATTGAGCATGCCACTGTTTAGGCTTGTTTGTTGCAGGTTGTGTCTTGCCCTTTGTTGCTTGTTGCAGATAAAACCATGGCTAAAGATGCTCCTCAAGCTGCAAATAACCTTGGCGAAGACTTTTACAAAGTAATATTGCAAGAAGAACCCTTCAAGTCAACAACGGTATGCAAACGATGGTTATAGTATATACTGCGAGTTCACTTTTTATGAGGTTTTTGAATTTTTAGTTTAAGCTTTTTTCTTCATTGGCTTCAGGTGGGATTAATACTGAAATCATACCGATGGGCACCTTTTGTTCCAGTTGCAAAAAACAGTGCTATGTTGACCGTCTTACTGCTTCTCTCAAAATATCGGTCGAGGAATGTACCGGTGATAGAACCTGGTAATCCAGACATTGTAAACTTCATTACTCAGTCAGCAGTTGTCCAAGGCCTAGAAGGATGCAGAGGAAGAGATTGGTTCGACAACATTGCAGCCAGGCCTCTATCTGATCTTGGACTTCCTTTTATGTCTGCTGATAAGGTAACAATTTTCATTCAAATTTTTTATAGCTTCCCTCTGCTCAGAGGTTTAAACACATCTTATTTCTTCTTGTTTAGGTTATTAGTGTCCAGAGCAATGAATTGATTCTTGAAGCTTTCAAGATTATGAGGGATCATCAAATTGGTGGTCTTCCTGTTGTAGAGGGGCCGACTAAAACAATTGTTGGAAATTTGAGCATTAGAGACATCAGATACTTGTTGCTAAAGCCAGAAATCTTCTCCAATTTTAGGTAAGACTAAGAGGCAAACTAGGAACTGAAATGTTCTCCTTCTTTGGAATTGGTCTGTGGTTCCGATAGGTTTGAGTACTTCAATATTTAGGCAGCTTATTTTCAACCTTTAAACTATCATGACTGCGAGCTTCGTGCTTCTGAGTTTAAGCGCTTGGCTTTAGATTTTGCATTCTCAGAATGAGATCACTGTTGAAACTCATGATGTTGCTATTGATGCTTTTTGTTGGCAGCCGTACTGTGATAGTCTTAATGGACTTCAATTCTTCTGTTATTGTGTTGATTGTTTTACGTATTTTTGCAGGGCTATGTTTTAGCTTGCAACAAAAGACAGGTTTTGGTTTGCAACAGACTTGGAACTTCTCATATTTGGCTTTGGTTTACAGCAAGGCAGGTTTTGGTGTGAACTGACCATTTTGGAATATCAAATTCATTAGCCTTTTTCTTCAACTTTTCAACTTGTTCTGCTGTGAGTTTCAATAATTCAGCTCTCATACTCTTGTTTCTTTTAATATTTGCGTCAGATCTTCCAAGAATGAATGGTGGTGGCTTTAACTCTCTTGCTATTTTGGCCCATGAATATAACAATTTGTTAAAAGCAGCACCATCGGATAAAGGGTGAGAGTAAGCAATTCCGATAGCGAACGCAGAAGCTTCATCTTTGTCTGAGAATCGTGTGACTTGAACAAGAAACAATGGAATGTCTTCTATGGGTTGATTATAATCGATTTTTTGAATAAGCTCTCCGGTAGATTCGTAAGGTGAAAAGTCACCATAATCATCAACTGTTTTTGTTGTTTTAGCTTCTGCCAAAACAGCTCCTTTTGTATTGAGATTCAATTCAACTCGACCACCTTTTGTATAAGAATAACGACCAGCGATAGGATAGTAATGAACAAGAATCTTGCTGAGAGAGTTTTTCAAGGTTTCGATGACATTCTCTGGGTTCTGTTTCGGTTTGTAAATTAAAACAAGTGGTAGGATGGATGTTATCATGGAGCTATTGTGGTTCGGAATATGATCATAGGCCGTGTGGATTTGGATTGTAATTTTTATAGTCTGAAATTGAAAATGAATGTATGGTATTAATGAATGGATGAAAATTTGGTTGATCCTTGATTTGAAATGGGTGTTTGGTTATAAAATGGATATGGATTTTTAGAAATAATTCAAGACTAATTTAAATATCAATTTAAATAATAATAAAAAATCAGTAAAAACCAAATTAAAATCAAATTAATCTATAATTTGTTAAAATTACTTTGATATCAATTCTAACATTTATTTGAAAATTAAAATCAATTAGAGTTTGAATCATTAGTAAAATAAACAATTAAGATTAAATTGAAATTTGGAATTAAACTTAATTCGAAATTAAAATCAAATAATTAAAATCCATTTTATAATCAAAAGCATCATGATCAAAAAGGCCTAGACAATGACCAATGTGTAACAAAAATATGGATTTGGGAATGGTCGGTTGCCTTTGGTCATGAATGTATGCAAATGAACTTTAGGCCAAGTGCCAAATAAAAATGAAAAAATGAAAAAAAATTCAGGACCAAAATCGGGGTATGACAGACGCAAATGTAAGGGCTATGTGGAATATATTTTTCAGTTTTAAAACAAAAGTTTCACTCAAGTTGGAAGCGACGATTTCAAGATCGGTCGAAGATATTGTGAAGATGTTGAAGCGTCCACTTGGATATTGAAATGTAATATTTCATTTTATGTTGAAATCACCTATGTACTGCTGATTTTATGTTATGAATGGTAATTTTATTTTGTCAAAATATAAGTTTCTGGTTTCTGCCTCTGATACTGACTCACAAATCCCATATTTTAATGTGGTGGGTCGCAAAAAACCATAAAAAAACACGACTCTATATTTTTGGCTCAGTTCATTGAGCCTATGTTTTTTATGAATCGGGTCGGACCGGCCAAGGGGGCTTCAGGCTGATACATTAAAAAAATTATAAAACAATTTTTGTTTTTTTTTGGGAAAAAAGATTGATGTGATCAAATGATAAGTATTGGAGAAAATATTGATGTGATTAAATAAAAAAATACTGGTGTGATTAAATATTAAAAAAAAAGTTTAAAATGATGAAGATATATTTTCAAGATGATGTGAACAAAGAAATGGTTGTGAGATGAAGAGAAAATCAAGATTGATGTGAACAAAGAAATGGTTGAAGATATTTTCAAGATGATGTTCAACTCCTCTATTTTCATTTTTTTAGTTTTGATCTCTCCATTTTAAAATCAAGTTTTTCCCCCTAAATTTCATTTTTTATTATTATTTTGGTCTCCCTTTTAATTTAAGATCAAATTTGAATGACATGACAGTCCACTTGATGATGTGTCAATGTCATGTATGCAATAATGAATTCCAAGTAATTTTTTAATTATATACTTTTTGTAGAAAATTTAAAAATTAATTATTTAAAAATTAATTATTTAAAATTAGAAAAACAACAATTTTGCACACACAAGGGAGTTGAACCCTTGATATTGTTTTGATGAATTTTTTAAACATCACTTAACTAAGTTTTTTTATTACTCTTTACTTATGTTATATAACTAATTAAATACTCGTGCTTTCGCACGGGTACAAATAATTATGCACAACAAAATTGTATTCAAATGCATATTAAAAATAATATCTATAGATGTTTTTTATTTGAATTTAACTGGTTGTGACCCCGTACCCCTTCAGAAAGTATTTCCATCATATTTTAAACATTATAGACAATTGTGAATGAGTGATACTGCAACACCTACCAAGTAACAACAAATCATCTTTACAACGAGAATGAATCAGTTTTTCAATCATATAACAATGAAAAGATTGGAATATATAATAATCAAGATTTCAAACTTTTCATCATTGAGAATAATATGTATGCATGCTTTCTTGTTTGGATCTAATTGATTGTGTCTTTTGCCACTTATGAAATTTTTCTTAATTACCACTAAAAACATAAGTTCCATGTGAACATATGTGAACATTTATGTCACTAAAAGTGAAACATACATAAAAACGAAGTGATATATCATTTATACCGATTGAATATCATTCATCTTATTACTTGCATTTCAAGTTTAATATTTGTATACACTCGAAAAAAATAAAAATATATTTTTATTTTACAAAAATCAATATATACCAAACAATTGAATACACTCATCAAACACTTGCACTTATTTTATTTTTTATCGCGGGCTAAAATGGACCCTGATCATCGAACCGACTCACAAATCCTATATGGTGGGTCGCAAAAAACCATAAAAAACACGACTCTATCTTTTTGGCTTATATATATATATATATATATATATATATATATATATATATATATATATATATATATATATATATATATATATATATATATATATATATATATATATATATATATATATATATATATATATATATATATATATATATATATATATATATATATATATATATATATATATATATATATATATCAGGTCGAAGGAGACAATGGATTAAACAGGTGAATGAAAGTACACATGTCATTCAACAAACCTTGTAGGAATAATGTTATTCACATTATCCAAGATGAGAATGCCTCCAAAGCATTTATACAAATGTTACAAAATGATTGGAACATAATACACGTAATTACATAAAATATGAAAATACAAAACTCGGGCTTGTAATTGGTTACACAAAACATCTAACCGATTACAGCTGACATGAAAATAATTCTTCTTTCAGTCGTAACCAGTTACACTAAGATGTTAACTGGTTACAACTTTAGAGGTTTTCCTTTTTCTGCAACTTAAAAGTGACATTTCTCTTGCTATAACCGGTTACACCCCCACGTTAACCAGTTACAACAATTGAATTACTAAAAACACTTTTAACACACCACTTTAATTCAAGTGCTCCAAGTCTTTAATGCCCATGTTCACCTTCAACCTTTTGAACTTGTCATTTGTGACTCTCAATCCCAATCTTAACCTTCATTCACTAACAAGTTCCCTCAAATAGTGAAACCTCATATCAATATATTTGCTCCTCCCATGTGCAATTGGATTCTTAGCAAGATTAATCGCGGAAACATTATCAACCGGGAGTGTAACAACCTCACCCTCATTGCTGCCCAACTCCTCTAATAGATTCATTAGCCACACAACTTAGCATACACATAACGAAGCGACAATGTACTCGACCTCATAATACGAGAGTACAACTACTGATTCCTTCTTCGAACACCATGAGATTGGTGTTCCACTAACCATAAAGATGTATCCAACTATAGATTTCCATCATTTTTATCTCCACACCAAATAGAATCGATAAAATCGAGTAAATTGTATTTTCTGCATGTATCCATTGCGGGAAAGAGAATTCTGCAGCCAACAGAACCTTTGACATATCTTAGGATCCTCTTGATTGCTGCCAAGTGAGACACCTTTAGTCTCCCAGTGAATCTACTCACAATGCTGACACTAAACGCCAAGTATGGTCGCGTATTGCACAAATAACGCAAGGATCAAATCAACATCCTATACTAAGTTGGTTTAACATCTTGCTCATCCTGATTCTTCTACAATTGTAGCCTTGGTTCAGCTGGAGTAATGATAGCATTACAATGCTCCATTTCAAATTTATTAAATATCTCAAGCGCATATTTCCTTTGGTACATGAGGAGTCCCCTTTTGGACTTGTGGAACTCAATACTAAGAAAGTATATCATGAGGCCAAGGTCGGTCATCTCAAATTTATTCGTAAGTTTACTCTTGAACTTACAAATGCACTTTATGTTGCTTCTCGTTATTAACAAGTCTTCTACATATAGACAAAGGATAATCACTCATTCATTTTTATTTGACTTCACATACACTTCATACTCAGATACACATTTCTTGAAGCCAACCTCCTTTAGGAAACCATATATTCTTTTTTTCCAATCTCTCGGAGCTTGCTTTAAACCATATAACACTTTTTTCAACTTGTAGAACTTTAGCTCTTGGTTTCTCACACCAAAACTAGGGGTTGTTCTACATACACCTATTCTTCAAGCGTTCCGTTCAAAAATGCAGATTTGATGTCCATTTGGTAGATGAATCAATTGTTGTTATTCGCAATACCAACAACTAGCCTTATGGTTTTAATCCTAGAAAGCGGTGCAAATACCTCTTTAAAGTCTATGCCTTCTCTTTGCAACTAATCAAGCCTTATGCTTGATTATTTCACTCTTGGGATTTTCCTTCATTTTGAACACCCATTTCACACCAATTGGCTTCTTTCCGTCAGGTGAATCAACCAACTCCCAATTGTTTTTCTTCTCAATTAATTCCAGTCTCTCCTTCATAGCACAAATCTATTTTGGATCACTTAGAGCCTCTTTTGTTTTAACGGGTTCAGATTTGGCCACAAGTGCAAAATAGACAAAATCACCATCATCATTGACTTTGTTGTCTCGTAACAACTCACAATTTTGGAGTCTTTGATGCAAACCTCTTTGCCTTGTTGATCTTCTAACATTATCTTCAATTCGGGCTTTGGAAATGAGAGTTTCTACACTTTCTATTTTTGCAGAATCTGAATTTTCAAAGCTGTAACCGGTTACAATTTTTACGTAATCGATTATAAGCTGCTACAGCTCATTGATTTCATCGACAATGACATCTCGGCTGATCACAACCCTTCTCTTTGTTGCATCAAACAACTTGTAATCACCGGTAGAGTGATACCCTTGAAGTATCATCATTTCTCCCTTATCATCCAACTTCTTTCTAAGCTGCCCTAGAACATGTCGATACACTACAAAACCAAAAACTCTCAAATGGTTCAGATTCGGTTTGAATCCCGACCATGCTTCCTCTGATTTTACCTTCTCAAGCTTCTTTGTTGGACACATATTCAATAAATAGGAAGTTGTGGTTATCGTTTCTCCCCATAAATCTTTCAACAAGTTCTTCCCCTTTAAGATGTTCCTCACCATGTTCATGATCGACCGGTTCTTCCTTTCAACAACACCATGTGTATAAGGTGGTAGAACCTCATGTACAATCCCTTATTGATCATAAAACTTCTCAAAGTATTTTGAGACATATTCTCCTCTATAACCCATTTTGATCACTTTGAGTTTGTGACCGCTTTGCCTCTCAACCATGGACTTGAACTTCTTAAACATTTCAAATACCTCATCCTTTCTCTTGATTAGGTATGACCATAAATTTCTACTATGATCATAGATGAATGTGACAAAATATCTATTGCCACCAATGGAATCTACTCGCATCGGTCCACACACATCTGAATACACCACCTCAAGGTGATTCTTGGTTCTACAACCTGCATCCTTGATGAATTAATTCTTATGTTTCTTTGCTTGCATAAATTCTTCACAAATTTCAGCTGGTATATTGATCAATGGGAACCCCGTTACCATTCCGTTCTTTTGCAAGTCTTTGAGATCTCGAAAATTGAGATGCCCAAGACGATAATGCCATATACAATCTTCTCGACTTGCCTCTATAGCAAGACATATATGCTCCAAAACCTTCAGCTTAACCTTGAAGGTTCTATTTGCAGCCATATGACCTTTAAGGACCAAAACTCTGTTTGCATCCATAACGCGCAACCCCTTGTTCTCCATGTGAATCTTGTAACCTTTCTCAAGCAATTGGCTAATAGTTAGAAGGTTACATTTGATTTCTAGAATGTATAATACATCTTTGATCAAGGAATTTCTTCCATCCCTTATCATGATTAAAATATCACTGATCCTATCGGTTGCTAGAGTGGTGTCATCCGCGAACTTCACTTTGTTCTTCATGGCACGATTGATTTTAACAAGCCAATTTTTCCTCTCCGTCATATGAGTAGAGCATCCTGAGTCTAAATACCATTCTTCATTGCACTGGACTCCTTCTCTCACGATCACCATGACAATTCTTCTGCATGCAACTGGTTAACACTTTTATGTAACTGGTTACGGCGTACTTTGGCAGCATTCCCAAAATTGATATTGTTGCTATCCCGCAACCTACTGTTCTCCTTACGTGATCATGACCAATAGTGTATTCTCTCCATCAAATTCTTGTCTTGAAACCTTGACTTAATCTCCTTGAGGTTCCTTCTTGTTTGCATTGCACTATCTTGTAAAATGACCAAACCTTTGACACTTAAAACACTGCTCTTTACTTTTGTCAAACCTCGTCTTTTCACCTCTAAAGTTGCCTTGACCACCATATTTGTTGCAGCTTCTCTCACCTCTTTGACAAGTCGAATTCTTGAAATTTTGGGACTCTCCTCAACCAAAGTTCTAAAAATTCCCTTTACTCTTCAGGGGTCATTTTTCTTTCGATCTCTTATCCTTCTTGTTAAAGTGAACTTGCAAAGCGATCTCCGCCTTTTCCTTATCATTATTTCTCTCTTCCATCCTTTGCTTATGAGCCTTAAAAGAGCTTTGCATCTCCTCTTTTCTTATCGTCACAAGATCTTTTGATTCCTCAATCTCTATAACCATATTGTCAAATCTTGGTGTTAAAGAATGCAAGATTTTCACGACAACATATTGCTCCATGACTGCTTCTCCACATGCCTTCACTTTATTCACCAACTGGGTGATTCTCATTGTGAAATCATTGACTCTCTCTTTTTCTTCCATTTGAATAAATTCAAGTTGACGCCTGTGAGTTTGTAACCTCACCACCTCCACTTTGTCATCCCCTGCATATGTCTTCTCTAAATTTCCCATGTTTGCTTCGACGATTCGCAATCACCAACTTTCTCAAAGTTGTCACCATCTACACATTGATGGATCAAAAACAACACCTTAAAATCTTTCTTCTTCTCTTTCTTATATGTTTCTTGTTTTGCATTTATTGCACCTTCGATAAGAGGATTCACCATGTTCTTGATCACTTCAAAAACATCTTGGTAGCCAAATAACACTTTCATTTGTTTGCACCGTTTGTCGTAATTATTCACATCAAGAATGGATAGGTTTGCATGGATTCTTTCATTGAGACAAAATTTATGTTGCACACATGGAGTTTATGGATCAGAACCAGGCTCTTGATGCCAAATATTGGAACTTGGAACCACAAGATTGGTGAATTATGGATAAAATTGGATTATATAGAGGGAAAGAGGAAATTGTGTGTGTGTGTGTATGTGTGTGTGTGTGTGAGAGAGAGAGAGAGAGAGAATTAAGGGTGGTAATAATGTTATTCACATTAACCGAAGATGATAATGCCTACAAGGCATTTAAACAAATGTTACAAAATGATTGGGACTTAATAAATGCAACTACATAACAGAAAAACACAAAAATTAGAGCATGTGAATGGTTACAGATGACATGAAAATAATTCATCTTTCAGTGATAACCGGTTACACTCGGATGTTAGTCGGCTACAACTTCGATGTTTTGCCTTTTCCCTGAACACGAAAGTGAAATTGCTCTTGCTGTAACCGGTTACACCCCTATGTTAACCGATTACAACACTTGAATTACTAAAAAAACTTTTAACAACAACTGTCAAATAATATTGAGATGTACAGTAACATAAATGGGGGTGTACTTTACCAAGGTTGTAGGAGGAAGATGATTATATAAGGAAAGTGAAAAGCGTTAATGAGAGAGGTGATGTAGTGAGAGTGAAAGAGCGAATGAAGTATTTGGAAATGAGGGAAATTAATTCTTCTACAAGCTCAATGTTTTTGTTCATCTCTCTCTCTCTCTCTCTATCTATCTATATATCTATCTATCTATCTATCTATCTATCTATCTATATATATATATATATATATATATATATATATATATATATATATATATATATATATATATATATATATATATATATCTACAACTGTGTTTGTGTCAATTTGAAAAAAAATCCTCCCAAAAGACATAAAAAAGGTAATAATAATGAAAAAAGAGAAATATGCCATGTGGCATAGTGTATAAAATATGAGTGAAATTGAATTGAATGTGTTAATTACCGTTTATGGCATTAGTTAGTGTATTTTTTATTTTACCACAAGGGTAAATTAAGGAGAATGTGGCATGTTTTAATAATAGGTAGTGATGGTGTTCGTGGGTGTGGGTCGATCCACGAATCTGTTGATCCAAACCAAATCAACCCATAAATGATCTGAACTCATTCATTTACGGGTATACCCAACTCAACCCATAACAATCCGTATAGTTTTGGTTCAGGTATCAGTTTAAGTTTAACAACTGCAGACCCGTTGACCCAACCCATTTATGTGGTTTTAGTAATTTTGTATTATTTTTATTATTATTTTAAATAAAAATATAATATTTATCACTAATAACGATATTTTTTTCAAAAAAAAAATATTTTTCACCAATAATACTACTAGATCAATGAGTTTATGTAATTCTAAGATTAAATATTATTTTTTATTTTCTTTTGTATCATTTCCAACTTATGTATTTTATAGAAACAACGTGTCTTGTTGAATTTTATGTTATATTATATTATGTGTTTCATCGAATTTGAGTGTTATAAATAAGTATGATTGTATTGAATCGTGTTACATTTTTTTAAACAAACAAAAAGAATTATAAAAAATATATTTTTATTTTAAACAAAACCCGTGAACTCAACTCAACTCAATCCATAAATAAACGAGTCAATTTGAGTCAGTTTTGACAATGAAATTGTGGGTTGGACGACGAACCCAACCAAAGTTTGAACGAGTTGGATAACAGATTAAGCCAAATCTGATCCAACCCAACCTGTGTACACCCTCAATAGGTAGGTAGTTTATTTTTTGTCCATTACATCTATTTTATAAAATTAAAAGGCTTAATTGTAATTTTGATCCCTTTATTTTTATTTATTTTTATTTTGATCTTTCCATTTTAAAATTAAGGATTTTGGTCCCTAAATTTCTTTCTTTTTTGGATTTTAGTCTCCCTTCAAATTTAAGGCCAAATTTGAATGACATGATAGTCCACTTGATGATGTGTCAAGGACATGTATGCAATAATTAATTCCAAGTGATTTTTATTAATTTTTAATTATATATATTTTTTAGAAATTTAAAAAAATTAATTGTTTAAAATTAGAAAAACAAAAGTTTTGCACACACAACAGAGTTGAACCCTTGGCGTCAAGGGCACGAGTGTGTCATTCTTACCACTTGACCACTAAATTTTAAAAAATTAAAGCTTAAACACAATTTTGGTCCCTCTATTTTGAATTTTTTTAAAATTTAGTCTCTCATTTTAAAAACTAGTCTTTTGATCCATAAAGTTTACTTCCCTTAGGATTTCCATGATCCCCTCCATTTGGCGATCTCATTAATGATATGACACATGTGTTGTTAATCCACGCTATATTTAATGAAGATTCTATTTGACAATATTTAGCCTTATTTCACAATTATGAATAGTTTACCTGTACTCGAAGTTAGGTGAAGTGTGTCTTTCGAAGACTAGACAATTGACAACAAACAACACATTATTTACAATAATATATTTTTACCATTAATGTTACTAATATTTCATAACATTTGTGCTACACACTTACTAATATTTCATCTGAATAATTTTTATGCATAAATCATCTCACTTTCCACGCATCTTTGGTTGGTCATATGAGGATGACTACTCTCAGGATTTTCCAGGTGCTTGGGCATTCATCTTGCTCATAAGGAATTAGGTGATCGAGTTGTTATAAGTGTTTCTTGACTGCACTATAGCATATGATATATGATACACACGGTACGATGATCACTGTTAGACGCGTCCCTTGGATGACATATCCTTCTACTCCTGATGGTTGACTTGTGGATCACACCTGATGTATCCACATCTGCTTAAGCGAGTCATACACTAGTTCGGGTTTTAACACGGTATTCCAAGAAACCCTTCTATGTATGTTTCTCCCACTATGTTTGATGATTTCTATAATCATTTGGTACCAGATGAAATACGAAGTGTGCTAACTCCTTAATCATGGAGTAGTACATTCGACTACATCCAATGGTATTTCATAGTGTCACATCCTTACATGACACCAGAAGCTCTGGGAGTTCCATCTAGACCAATTCATCAAGAGATATTAGAGGAGGGGCAAGTTACGGCAGATCATGTTGTTGATGTGTTACTTGCATGTAAGCGTATTATGACTATTGTGCGAGAAGGTATATATAGAGAGGAGAGTTTTCGAAAGACCCTCATATGATGATCACTATAGATGTCATTCTATCTAAGGTACGAAATGTGTTGCAGTCATGAGGCAAAGAAGAAAATGAGAGTCATATATACTCAGTAGTTTTTATTTCTATTTTGATGATATTTGTATTATGGTTTGTAATTTGTCAAAAATGATGTTTGATTATGGATTCTAGATCGATTCTAATATATGGCATTTTAATTGATTTACATGATTTAAATGATAACAAATTTATTTTGATAGTATACTTAGTATAAATGGCCTATAATCTAATATTTATTACAAAAATATATCAAATTTATAACAATCTTATTGTATAAGGGTTATTAAAGAAGTATATTTCCTAAATACACTATTATGAGACTATTATGAGTTTAAAATGTGTTTAATTTTTTTTACAAAAGTGCACATATGGACTCACCCTTCTATAAGTACTGAGATAAACTTCCTTTTAATAAAATGGGAGGGGATGGCTCACTTAAGAATGAAAATGATGTATTTTATATGTGTATGATAGTATACATCTAGATTTAAAAAAGATAATTTTTTAAACTTTAAAATGGTGACTTTTCCCCACTAAAGATGGGAAAACAATTTGGGATATTATATTGCAATGTTGAAATAAATAAATAAATATTTATAAAAAGTACTAACCTAATATCAAGCGACAAAATAAAAGTTGAAGCAAAAAATAAAAGTATAACCTTTGTCTGCAATGAAGTTGAATTGGGCAACTGTAGTAGGACAGGATATAGTTCCATTAACCTCAACTTGTTTGTTTGTAAGCCTGTGACTGTCTTGAACCCTTTGTACAATAGGTCATTTTCCTGACAAATGACCACAGTGTCCTATAAATACTATTTGCCAAAAACTACTACATGTTGCCTTTGGAAGGTCAAAATTCTGAGTTTCTTAGTAATATTTTTTTCACCATTTAACTTTTGTTTGGTAAGGTTTTTAAGATCTTTAGTGTAGAAAATAAATTAAGTTTAAAAACTAGTGTGATTATTGAGTGTAAAAAAATTGTATGATTAGAGAAATGAAGTTCAATGCCATAAAAATTTCCAGCTGTAACAACCTCTTTAAAGGAAGAAATATAAGGGCTGTTTGACTTTCAGAACTTCTATTTTGGACAACAATTTGATATTGATTAATATGTATAAAAATATTATTAATTTAGTAGATTAAATTGTTAATTCAATTTATAATTAAAATTATGGACAATTTAACTACATAAATTAATCATATTTTTAATTTAAATTAAATTAATCATATGTTCAATTAAATTAACCATATTTTTATACTAATATATGTGGGGTCAAACGTATAAAAAAATTGTCGATGGAATATTTTCTTTACATTTTATTGAATTATTAAGCATGCTTAGTCAAATCTACAAGTAACAAAAGGTCATTAGTGTAGTTTAAGGGAATGAGACATGTTTGCTTTATGGTCACGTGGGTGACAAGGACTATTTTGTTAAGTCTCAGTTAGAGGATATACAGACAAACAAACAATGTGAGAATAATTTCCTCCACCTATTCTTAGGTTCATGTTGTGACAATAAAACCAAACTAGTGTCTTTAATAATGTTTTTGGTAAATAGAGAAGTAGATGAAACAAATCTAGATGAATTTGTTAAATGTTAAAATCTAATGCACTAAATTATATTATATTATGGGTTAGATTAATTATATAATTAATCAAATATGAATTAATATAATTAATCATATTATGGTTAAGTATAAGTAAATATGTGATGAATTATGTAATTGAATTTTGTATTTTAATAAACCGTGATGGATTGAATCATTCACTTAAGTCAAATGAAAGGTCTTACTCTTAGCCGTTTAGTTATTTAAGTGTTATTCTATTAAACAATTAACATCTTTGACATAGACGACAATGAGGATAATAATCTTCTCATAATCACTATTTTTTATTATAATTTCTCTGATCCTAAAAGGTACATTATTTTTATTATTCTTTATTATTATTCTATAATATAAAAATATGCTATAATTTTGTATCTATCTATTAAATAAACCATTCAATTGGTATCAAAGTTTGGTTGATACCTTTCATAGCTATTGTTTAAATTATAAATTTATTCTAAAATGAAATCCTATTGCATAGTGATATTAAAAAAATGTGGATTCTTGGATGTGTCATTTAGATGTCTATCATGCTTTGTTTCATTGTTCATATTTTGGTATTTGTTCCATTGTTGTATCAATTTAATTTAATGATACTTTAATATACCTCATTCTCTTGTGTCATATTAAAGTTTGATTTTATTTTATAAAATAAATTTGATATTTTATTTTCTTTATAAAACGAAATTATTATTTCATTTCTGTTTAGATTTTTGTTATATATTTTACTCAAAAATATTTAATTGATTATAAATTTGATATGTTAATTAACTAATAGAATATTCTATGAATATATTTTTGTTTTAAGATTACTAATCATCAATTAAGATCATGTAATCTTTTCGGATTACTAATCATTAAAACTTGTTAATTAAAGCCCTCACTGTAATCCCTCCGGATTACTATAAAAAAATATGGTTTAAAAATTTATTTATTTTTCATCACCAAAGTTATTTTATTATCTAAAACTCCAATTTATAAAAAAATTTCAAGGAAACTCAAAACCTCTCAATATCTCTCCGTTCTAAAAAATGACTCTAGAGTACCTAAAAAATACCTTAAAGTATCCAAAGCGCTCTAAAGGTGAAAATTTCTCAGGTGACAATTTTACTAAATCTAAGTGTTGACAGTTTGAACATATTATTCAATAAATCTTAAAAACAATATTTTTTTAAAATAAAATTAAAGAGAATAATATTTAGATATTAAGAAAATAATTTGATGTATTAAAATTATTGAGAAGAAGATAAAAATAATAATAAAGAAAGGTAACCTTATAATGTCAACAGGGTTACAATCTCACCTCAAGTGTATCATATATTTTGATCTCCAACTATAAACAACTCAAAAGCTTCTCTGACAATTCTATAATAATATTAATAAAATAGGACCCTTAAACTCATCAAAAAGGTAACGAAATATCACCACACCCAAAATTGCTTAAAACTCTAGACCTAACTCTAAAATTGCTTAAAACTCTAGACCAAATATTATAGACTTGTGATAAAATTATGAAACTCTAAAGTTTGAAAGTTCATTAAGCCCTCTTCCAAACTCATTCCGCATCCAAGCGGAATTACGAAACTTCGTTTCAATTCAGCCATATCGCGACAATTCCTGCAAAAACTCTAAAACAAAATGTATGACTTCAAAATAGCACGAAATATTATATACTCATGATAAAATCATGAAATTCTCTAGTTTAAAACATCATTAAACCATCTTTCTAACGCAAATGATGGCATCTCAAAAGGACTTACGAAACTCAAGTTACGCGTGAAACATGATGACCAACGCATGACTGAAATTGACTACACCTCTGGTATAAAAACCAACAAACTGCTACTGTTGTAGCGCCTCCTAAACTCAATTTATCTACTTTAAAAGGAATATTATCGTGTTAGTTTTCTAACACAACTGACGACACCTGACTTATGAAACTCAAGTTATGCCTGAAATAAGACAGACAACCCCCTTCTATGTCTACTTACGATTTTCTGCGCTTTTTTCTATTTTTGATTTTTTGTTTGTTTTTGTGAAAATAGTCTATGTTTTTCGGGAAAAAATATAGATTTGAAATTCTGGTGTAGTCAGAGTTCAGATGTTCTACTCCAAGTCATGACATCTGATCCAACATAGTTACTAATACAGCAAGACAGTTATACAAATTAAAACCCAGTACTAATATGCACACATCCACAGATGTCACGACATCTGCTACTATATCACCATAGAATGGAAGAACACCCAGTTTTGTCCATCTGGTACAAAGACACAACAGAGATCAAACATAGCACTTACTTCTATTGAGCCTGCACAGTTATCAGCATGATGTCTCAACATTGATTTGAACATCACCTGTTCCAGCATTACAGTTTGTTGTACTGTAAAAGACCAACCAGTCTATACTTCAGTATCAGCTGACAGAGATAAATGTCATAACATCCAGTTTTACATTTAGATAATGGGCCTTATGCCAGGTCTGTTAATCCCTTGATAAACAGACTGAAATACATACTGAACTTTTATATTGCAGCACTTGGGCCTTGTACTTGTATTTCCTAAAATTAAGGTTAAGCAAGTTAACCTAATTTCCACATATTAGGGAGCTAACAAATAGGCTATTTGTTAGGTTCATTAATTGTAGCTCAGTTGTTAGTTTCCTGGATTTTAGCTCAGCTGTTGGATTCCTGAAGAATAGCCTGAGAAAAATACTGAAACAGAAAAACTAACCATCCTACAATTTAGCATATGCTGTCAGGAATGAATGTCACAACATTCAGTTCGACGTCCAGATCATAGACCATATGCTAGGTCTGTTATTCTCCTGAAAACAGACTATACTAAATGTTGTATTGTAACAGAGAGACCAACCTGCCTATTATTCAGTATATGCTGTCAATGATGAATGTCATAACATTCTGTTTGGCATTCAGACAGTAGGCTATGTGTCAGGTCTGTTATTCCCTTGATAAACAGACTGAAATACATACTGAGTTATAACAGACAGGATTATAACGTGCAGAAGGTAAAAACACAAGTAATTGTTAACCCAGTTCGGTGTCACGCACACCTACGTCTGGGGGCATACCAAGCCAGGAAGAAGATCCACTATCAGCAGTATTAATTCAGAGTTAAACTCCCTCGTTTACAACTCTTCACTTAATCCCTACCCAATGCAATCTATACCTAGGAACTCCTAGATAGAAACCTCCAGTTTCCATTCCTATCACTACAATTACAATGTAATGCTAAACAACTTGAACTTGCTTCACAACTTTGTTCAAGACCATAACAACTCTTACCTACAGGCTTTGAGTTACAAATAATCTCATGCTTTCAAGCACTGAGAAACACATGGTAACCTTCCCACAGGTTGGGAGGTTTACCGCACACACACACCTAATTTTACATTATTTGAGGCTTGCAAAACCTAGGTTACAATCTGATATTTATAACCTAAACACCCAACTGCATTTGGGCCTTCAGAAATCGCAGCAAACTTCTCATTTGCTGTTACAAATCCAGCAGAAAACTTCTGCTACAATCAAGGTCTTCAATCTTTTAGTTCCTAAAATATCTCCATATTTAGAAACTGTATATTCACCAAATATTCTGATTGAGTCTTCAAGACCTCAACAAATAACGCCACATAGGATTCTGACTAATCCCAAAATATTAAATCAGTTAACACATACCAGAATTAACTAATTCAGTTTTATACACATGCGCGATGTCACAGTCATGATGTCGTGACATCTTACATGACATGTTGGTCCAGATGTTGAACTTCTTCAACCCAACATATTAAAACAACAGAGGTGATTACATTATTTGTTTTACAAAATTAATGCCAATCCTAAGGTACTAACAAGATTTATGACATTTAGGGAAACATATCGTAAGATTTTTTGAATTTTTTTGGAAATACACATGATAAGGTTTTTCTGGAAAATTTTGGAAATACGTATTGTAAGCTCAAAATGACAGACAAAACTCTAAGGTATGAACACAACATATGTTCCTAATTTTTAAAATATTGGTTATTTCACTTTTTGTCCCAACTTAATCAATTTCTCACTATTTCACCTCTTATTCTCAATAATTTCTAGTTTCTACCAAAACTTCATAATTTTTTTCTTCATTTTAATTAAATGAAAATTCTATTTAAATAAATATTTAATAAAATTCTCTAAATTTCAATTTCCTCAAGCTATTACCAAATAACAAATTTGTCTAATTATTTTTAATAATTCAAATAAATCTCGTTTTTTTCCTGCTCTCAAATCCTATAACCCCGATAATTATTAAATTATCAAAATACTTCTAAGCACCAAATAACACACAAATAAATGTGCCAATAGTTAAATAAAATATTTAATTAAAAATCAGGGTGTTACAACTTTCACACACTTGAAATATTTCCGTCCTTAAAAATTACCTAACAAAAACAAATTTGAATAAGATTCCTTCACCCGACTCTCCAACTCTCATGTCGAGATCCCTCCAGCAGGTCCTCCCCAAACAACCTTCACTAGAGAAATCTCTTTACCTGAAGTTGTTTTACTTCTTGATCCTCAATCTTTATCGGTGATGCTTCCACGGTTAGATTATCCATCACTTACACATAATCCATTTGGATTATATGAGATGGATCGGGAATATTTTCGAAGTTGGGATACATGAAAAATATCATGCAAATTCAAAAGAGATGGTGGCAAGGTTACCCTGTAGGCAATAACTCGAACCCGATGGGTAATATGATATGGGCCAATAAAACGAGGAGTAAACTTCTTAGATTTCAAAGCTCGTTTAACACCAGTCACAAAAGTGACTCTAATAAATACATGATCACCTTCTCGTAACTCAAAAGTCCTCCTTTACTTATCATGATAGCTCTTTTGCCTACTCTGAGACGCCTTCATCTTCTCTTGGAATATCTTTACCTTTCTAGTAGTCAGCTGCATAATTTATGGTCCAAGTACCGCACTCTCTCCAGACTTATACCAACACAGAGGAGTCTTACACCTCCTCCCATATAAAGCTTCAAATATCTACACAATCCAAACATCTAGACAATCCACATCAATCACACAACATCATTCTTACACCCAATCCATTATCATACACAAAGCAATCACATATTCATCAATTAAATTATACAATGAGACTCATAATTTCAACTAGACTCATATGCATATAATACCATATCATCATCAATTTCTTTACTCAGGAACTGGGTTTGACCTGCTCGAACCCCGAATCTACCCTGCTCGGATTCAGGATAAGTCAACAATCCACCCTGCTCGGATTGCAACTTGCCTCTTTCATTAACAACAACGACATAATGATGCATGTAAATACACACCAATTCAAAAATAATACGATGTTAAATTCTCATCCTAGAGATAAACAAAACCGGCATTGACTAAACGATAATAATTCCCCTCCCGACAATAAACAAAACTTGCATTGCCTCAATGATAAAAGTTCCCTTCCCAAACTATTATCCTAGAACAACATCACATAAATAATTTATGCTCATACGGTAGCATGTCAACATCACAACATACACATTCAACACAACATCATCATCAATTATTCAAAATCACACAGTAGCATAATCAATAGGATTAGAACTTAACATTATCGAACAATACCATTGATTCATGATTATCTCACATTTTTATGATAACATATCACATGTATTCATATAATTTCATATCCATTCATCATACATACATAATTAAACTCCTAAACCATCACCATGAGATAATACTTTGGGCTAGCTTTCCAACACTTCAAATTACGCCTAAATTTGAGTCTTGAAACTCAAGTTACGCTCGAAAATGTCTCACTTGATACAAAACCTAAGGAGCTACTACGGCCGCCCGTAGCGATACCCAGAACCGAAAAATGATGTTTTGTGAATTTACCCCATTGGAGCACTTCCGAAGCTCTGATTTCAATCTCGTAAAAAATAGAACACTCAAAATTTGACATACTACAATTATTCAATGATTACAACAGCAGAATCACAATATATCATAGATTGGCATCAACAAAATCATCACTTTTCAAGGTTTTCAGGCTATGTTTTCAAAGCTTTTTCAACACAACAATGGAGGAGTTCCAAAACAAACACAAACAAAATTTTCATACATAATAGTACATGAATTTCATCACCAACAAGATCACATAACATCAATTCATCACCAAATCACAAAATTCAATGAAAAACCCAACAATCCTATTGGAGGTTAATGACTCCCCATTCTACCCTTCATGCATTATACCTGTAAGACCCTAATTTTGACCCTAAGATTCCTCATGCTATTTCATCATATGCATTGGCATTGGGATCATACCTTGGCATCCTCCTTACCCCTCTTTCATTGGGTTTATTTTGGGGAGAGATCACCAAGCAGCATGTGATTGTATCATACTTGTATATTGTCATTTTACTAACCAAAATACCAAAAATATGTCTTTGTATTTGCCTAACTCTTTGGTAGGTAGGGCATGATCACCATTGATCTATCAAGTTCACACCTAGGGTTTAAGACCCTCATGGCAAAGAGAAAAATCAAAGACTGATCCACAATGTCTAAAAGCATCATATATGAGTACCAATGATTTCTACATGTCATATTGATCAAGTATTCTTCAAGAGTTTGGAGGTGATTTGCCTTGGAAACCCTAGTTTGACTGGGTATCTTGAGTAACTTCTCCAATAAGATATCTCACCAATTGATCAAATTTCTCAAGGGACACTTTAAAATTCATCATATTATGCATATATTATCTACCATGATGCTATAAAGTCAAGAGAATTGAAGGTTAGCAAGTTGGTTGATGGTGGTTGGCCAGATGAATTCATCTGATCAAAATTGGGTCTCCCGAGACGCTATCTCCTACACTTTTCATCATATGAAAATTATTCCAAGAGAAACGTTACTCTAAATGACATTTCAAACAACTTTCATATTGAGACCTAGAGCTAGTTTTTCTTGGAAAATCATTTTCTATGTTGAAACATTATAGGTCATTTTGTCTAAACCCTAATTTGAAAGTCAACTTCCCAAGGCCATAACTTGCTCAATTTTTATGATATGAAAGATTTCCAAGTTTCACAATCAAATTCAAGATGTCTAATTCAACTTTTATGTTTGGAGTGAGATCTAAATCAACTTTTATGAGCATGTGATATGAGGATACATTATAGGTCATTTTTGCCCTATACCATTGAACAAGTGATTTTCCTCAACTCCAAAAATGCATAACTCCATCATTCTAAATCCAAATGACATGAAATTGGTGACCATTTTTAAGGTATTTTAAAGATATACAACTTTTATGAAGACACTTTTCTCATTTGAAGTTCACATAAAAACTTAAGCAATGTGGAACATTGAGATATATGGCTTAACACTTAGAAAAAATGTCAACATGTTGAAATTTCCAAACTTCCACCTCAAAATTCACCATGATCCAAGTTCCAAATGAAAAAGTGTCCAACATCAAGTTGTTCCCCTTGATCTAAGCTTTCCAAATAACCCAATTTCATGCATTTTGGATGAGATTTTCTAGGGCTGCACATGGTCTTAACAGGGTTGCATCATTGGAAGAAATCAAATGTCAAAAACTCCACATATCATTGCCTTGCCATTCAAGCCTTATTTGAACTTTAAAACAGATGTAATTGGATCAAATTGGACTGCTTCATGGGCTTGTATACGCCCATACAAGCTTGTGCATCACCATGTCCAAATTTATCAATTTTTCAAGTGTGCAAATATCACTCTCAAATGCTATAAATACAGGCCCTTGGAGCTCATTTCAAACACACCTTGCGCGTCAGCTTTGCCCCCTAATTGAAACCCTCACCATTCAAAGGAAAACCTAAGAATTTTTAACTTCAAAATTGAGTTTGAATCTCACTGTTTGGAGATTCAAAAACTCCAGGATCCAAAGCTTTGTACCATTGCCAAACCTCTTCTGCAAGCTTCTCAAGTGTGATCAGATCAAGTTTGAAGCAAGCAAGATCCATTTCTGCACATCATTGAAGATAAATTTCAGAAAACTTCTTCTCTTCGATTCTCGCTTAATTCTCATCAATTCTCTTGGATCTTTGGTTGTCTGAAGTCCTACCAATGTAGGCAAGAAGATTGAGTTGCTTTGAGGTCAAATCGAAGCAACTCAGTTGACACACCTCAAAATTCAACTCCTCATATCTTTCTATATGTGTGGAGTTAGTTAAAATTGAGGTCAGATTCATGCTCTACGTCATTTTTTCTTTTAGATCATGTCCTCTTTTTTCATTTTCTTGATGGTGATGAGTGAACCAGTCCGATGGACCTCGCCTGAGAAGGTGATTGGAGGTCCAGTGCTGGTGGTTTGCTGGATAGGTTCTGAGCCATTGATCTTGTTTAAATTGTTTTAATCTTGGGCGTTGGTTGTGATTACCACGCGTGTGGCATGCTGACTAAGTTCCACCAAGGAACATGCGTTTCCATCCACTTGATCTGCCACCTCAATTAATGATGGAGATCAAGTTGTCCACGTTTTTTTTATTTTTTTATTTTCATTTGATTTTCATTAATTCATATTAATTTTAATATTGATCCAAAAAATATGAGAGTTTCACCAAAAAAAATTAAATAAATTCCTCTTTCATATTTTGAATTAAAATTAATTTTTGGATCATTATTAATATTTTTCATGATTTAATTGATTTTGTGAATATTTTTAATTATTTAAAAATACTTTTAAGTCTCCAAAAATTCTGAAATTTTTTCTCCAAGGTCCTTTGATCTTGTTTGACCTATGATAAATCGCATGGCCATTTCTTTGGTGTTTTGACGAGGTTTTAGGAATTTGACAAAACATATTTAATTTAATGCATTATTCTTAGTATTTTTAAATTGAATAAATGGCAAATAATTGCATTGAGCTATCTTGCTGATTTGTATAAGTTTGTCTTGTGTTATTGGGCCTTGGTCAAGGTTGATTTAACTTTGCTAGGTTAAGATCATTGGATTTAGGGGATTGATGGAATGTACATTCCATCTCCCAAAATGAATGAATGATCTTAATTTGGTAAAAATTCTCCTTTGACCAATTTGAGTTTTGATTCATTCCCTTCCCTCTTCATCTAATTCCCCTTCTTTATGCATTCATTTCATCTGGCCTATGATATCTCAAAGTCCTAAAGCTAGTTGATTAAAAAATCAACATGAGTATGGATGAGATTAGGCTACTTCTTTTGCATATTCTTTTTGTGTGTGGTATGTTTCATGAGCATAGTCCATTATACTATGTCTCTAACATGCATTAACACCAAAATTCTATTATCCAGCCTCAAATAGTTGTCACTTCTACATAAGTCCAATTATGATTGCTTAACATAGCGCTACATTTCTGACACAAAAGGCATAGTATTCTATTTATTGAGATTGTAAGTCTCCCCTCTTTCATGGTATTATGTGGAAACTTGACCTTTTTTCCTTCCTTTGGAAGATGTCTTGGTTTAAGGATCCATGCTTGTGATAAGTGGGTTGAGTGTTCTCCAAAGAATGACTTAAAAAAAAGAGAAAGCAAAAACAATACTAGTTTCTAACTCATTAACAACTAACATTTAATTTCAAGTCTTCTATTTTAATGCACTTTAATTTTTAAGCTCTATTCATTTGCCATTATTCATACCATTCTAATTGTTTACATTAATGCATTGTCCACTTGGACCATATTGTGTGATATATCTTGTTTGTGTATATTTTGTTTGTTTGTGTGGTCTTTGACCATTAATGTACATAATAAAAAACAAAAAACCCTAAAAGACTATTGTGCGGACTGTTGGTTTGATCTTGGGCAATTGGACTTAGAATCTAGGCAACATCCCTATGCAAAAAGGACTTGGCCAATGCCAACTATCATGTAACCAAGTGCTTGCAATTTGAAACTTCATCTGATACATCATTGAAGATCCATCTGAATTCATCTGCAACATGATCATTGTCTAGCTGTTATTTTGAACATGTGACTTGTGGAATTCATCTGTTACATGAGAAAATTTGAAGGAGATCATGGAGTGGCTAAAGCTTGGATGGGGCTATCTTTATTTGATGCCTTGCTCTTCAGGATAATATTGTATGCATTTTTTGTTGCTTGTTCTAATATCTAAGGGAATTTGGGGTTTTTATATGGCATTCTTGCCCATTGGATAGCTACCCATCAGTCAGATCTTTTCAACTCTTAACTTTTAAATTTGTGCCTAGGATTAGTCACTTCATCTCCTCCCCGTCTCTTTAATTTCAAAATCTCTCCATCCTTTTAAAAACTTCTTTGTTTGAACTTGTTATTTTCTAAACTTAGACCACTTTGCAAACTAGAAACTTTGGCCTTATGCCATTGCATTTTTAAACTTATTTTTCTTAATCAAACATGTAAATAAACTTAAAATTTTTAAAAGCCAAAAAGAACTAACCCATTCAAACCATTTTCTAGGCTCTTGTGCCTTTCAAACTTTATTTCTGATTAAAAGCAATGCACCCACTTTGAAATTTATACCACGAACTACGAGGTTTTGATCCCTCATTTTTATGTTGGTACGTAGGCACAAGTCCGAAGGTCTTGTCAAACACAAAAATATAATTAATGAATTCTTTTCTCATCCCCCCATTCTATTTGTTTGTAAACATCACTTTGTCCAAAATACATATGCACACAAGAAAGGGCTCCCTAGGAGTACCTAGGACACTATGGGTGCTAACACCTTCCCTCTATGTAACCAACCCCCTTACCTGTAATCTCTGGCATTTTATTAGTTTTGATTTGAAAACTTCTTATTTTTGGGTTTTGTTCGTGCTTTTCCCTTTTTCCTTGGAAACAATAAAAGCGCGATGGCGACTCTTGTTATTTGATGTCTTGCTTATGCATAGCTTGATGATCATGAATTTACCGCTACAATACCCATTTATGAAAAAACTTCTCCCCCTCCCCCATTTACCTGATTATCCTAGCTGCAGTGAAAAACCTGATTTTGATTCTCTAAATTCCTCTAAGTTCCTAGCTCTACTCTTGCACTTTCTCTAGCCTCCTCTCTATTCCCAAATTCAGGTTTTGCGTATGATAGAAACTCCCTAATCTAGGTTATCTCCTAATTTATATCATTAGCATAATCTAATTAAAATTATAAACTCACCTCTCACTCACTAACATTCTCGCTTCTTTATCCCCTATATTTTTCATAATTCTAAATTCAGCCACAAACTCTCTATTTCCATTTAATTAATTAAATTAAAATAAAATATAGTTATTTTAATTACTAAAATAATTCTTAATAATTCTAGGCCACTTCTATTAGTCTCTAATTACTCTTACACTCTCATCTCGAGTTCACACACCCCATCACCAAAATTATTCAATTATTGCACATAATAATTATACTAAAATACAAATAAATTAATTAAAATAATAACTCAAAAACTGGGGTGTTACAACTCTCCCCCACTTAAAGAATTTTCACCCTAAAAAATTACCTTAAGTAAATGGATTTGGATACGACTCTTTCATCTGGCTCTCGAGCTCCCAAGTCACGTTTCCACCAGCTGGTCCTCCCCAAGCTACCTTCACCAAGGTAATATATTTACCATGCAACTACTTCACTTTCCATTCCTCAATCCACATGGGTGATGCCTCAACAGTCAAGTTATTTCTCACCTGCACATCATCCACTTGGATCACATGAGACGGATTCATAATGTATCTCCTTAACTAAGACACCTAAAACATATCATGAAGATTACCAAGTTACGGTGGTAAAGCAATCTGATATGCCATTTCTCATATCCTATGCAAAATCGGGTACAAACCAGTGAAACACAGAGTGGGCTTTCGAGACTTCAAAGCTCTACCAAGACTAGTTACTGGAGTAACTCTCAGAAAAACGTGATCTCCCTCTTGGAACTCAAGTTCTTTCCTTCGCTTGTCCTGGTAGCTCTTCTAGGGACTCTACAAAGCTCTCATCTTCTCTTAGATCACTTTGATCTTCTTTATGGTTTATTGGATAATCTCAGGTCCAAATCATAACACCATATCCCAACTCATACAAACATAAAGGTGTCATACACCTTCTACCATACAACGCCTCGAATGGAAACTATCGTTGTAGGTAAACTCTACCAACTATAAAAAAAGGTTATCCCAATCACCTTTTTGTTCTAGCATATAAGCCATCAACGAGTCTCCTGAGGATTGGACAATCCTCTCCGTCTGACCATCTGTCTGCGGGTGATAAGCAAAACTTAAACGTAACTTCATACCCAAAGATTTCTACAAACTCTCCCAAATCCTTGACGTAAACCTCATATCTCTATCAGATACAATACTGGATGGAATCCCATGCAAACTAACAATTTTCTCAATATACAGCTATGTTAGTCTCTCCAATGTATACTCAAGTCGAATCGAAATGAAGTAAGATGATTTAGTCAACCTATACACAATAACCCAAATGGAGTCACAATTCTTCATTGTCTTTAGAAAACCAAACACAAAGTCCATTAAAATATTGTCCCACTTCCACTTAAGAATTCTCAACGGTTACATCAGACCTAACGACTTCTGATGTTTAATATTTGACTTCTGGTGTTCAATCTTTGACTTCTGGTAAGTCAAACATGCATACACGAACTCATCAATTTCTTTCTTCATTATTGGTCACCAAAATAACTTCTTCAAGTCTTGATACATTTTAGTACCACTAGATGAATATTGAAGTCGCTCCTATGACCTTCCTCAAGGATACTCTTCTTAAGTTCAGGCACATCTGGAACATTAACTCTATCTCTAAATATTATCACACCATTCTTGTCAATTCCAAACTCACCACCTTGACCCTAATTAATCGACACCAACCTTACACAATTACAATTTATTTCACATACTAAACTCAAATCTCATAATTGTTCAATCAACTTCAACTCTCTTACCATAAGCATTGACATATGCAACGACTTCCTACTCAAAGCATCAACTACGACATTGGCTTTACCAGGATCATAATTCAAACTAAAATCATAGTCTTTCAGAAATTCGAACCATCTCCTCTGCCTTATATTCAACTCTTTCTGATAGAATAAGTACTTCAAACTCTTGTGATCACTAAACACTTCAAATCTGGAACCAAACATGTAATGCCTCCAAATCTTAAGTACAAACACAACGACGACTAATTCCAGATCATGCATATGATAATTCCTCTCATGAACCTTTAACAATTAGGAAGTGTAAGCCATAACCTATCTATTATGCATTAGCACACCACCCAGACCCATCATTGAAGCATCACAATACATAACAAAAGACTCACTTGGATTCGGCAAAATCAATATTGGAGTAAACATCAATTTCTTCTTAAGTTCTATAAAGCTCTCTTCACACAAATCATCCCATGCATATGCTTGAGATTTTCGATTCAAATGTGTCGCGAACTTCGAAAAGCCTTCAATGAACCTTTTGTAGTAACCAGCCAAACCTAGAAAACTTTTGATCTCAGTAACAGACTTCAGAGTTTTCCATTGTAACACAATATCAACCTTCAGCGGGTCAATGAAAATACATCAAATAGAAATTACATGACCTAAGAACTCACTTCTTTCAGCCAGATCTCACACTTAGATATCTTTACATACAATTTATTTTCTTTCAAGGTTTATAACACGATTTTCAGATGTTTTGCATGATCTTCATCTGACTTCGAATATATCAAGATGTCATTAATAAACACAACCACAAACTAATATAAGTATATATGGAATATTATATTCATGTACCCCATGAATACTTCAGGTGTGTTATATACACCAAACAACATCACTGAATACTCGTAATAACCATACCTCATTTTGAACGTAGTCTTTGGAATATCTTCTGACTTCACGCAATTTTGATGATAACCCGAACGCAACTTATTCTTGTTAAACACACAAGAACCAACCAACTGATCCATAAAGTCATCATTCCTCTAAAGTAGATACTTGTTATTGATCGTAACCTCATTCAGTTGTCGATAATCAACACACAAACTCATACTACCATTTTTCTTCTCGACTAGCAACATTGGCGCTCCCCACGGAAAACCACTTGGTCAAACAAACTTCTTCTTAAGCATCTCTTCCGATTTCTTCTTCAGTTCACTTAACTCTGAAGTGGACATTCTATAAGGATCCATCGATACAGGACTATTACCATGTACTAAGTCTATAGAAAACTCCATATCACGCTTTAGTGGAAAATCATTGATATCATCTGGAAACACTTCCAAAAAATCACATACCACTGCAAACTAACTAGTCACATTTTTTTCTCAGCCTTCATCGAAGCTAGTAACGTAAACATTTCAACGTTATCCTTCACACACTCGTCCATTTTCTTAGCAGACACAAACAACTCATCACTTGCGTTAAACTTTGGAAATGACACCGTCTTGTCATGACATCTTGCACTCTTGCAATCAGAAGCACGTTGAACCAATTCTCCACACCTAACACACTTCAGAGAAGCAGAAGTTTCTCCTCCACTTGTTTCAATACCGCTCTTACAGGTAAGCGGTTAGAAAAACAAACAAGCACCGACAGTGTTTCACACACATGTCGCGTACTAGGGAACATACAACATTACAAAACCTTGCCAGATAGACGAACCAAACTTATATAACAAGCATTATACGTTGATTAAAGTGTTACCAACTTCAAAACCATCTCAACTTTATTCAAATAGCAGCGAAAAATCAAATAAAAATACTCGAAAAAATCATGTTTGTTCTAAACTTCAAAATAACGTCATAAAAACTACTCAGAAAAATTAATTCAAAATCAAAAATTAAAACAAGTGTCTCATCCTTAATGTTACACGATCAGAGCATAACCACTAATTAAACAATGAAATAAAATGGAAATAACTTCAAAAGCTATCTTCCATTCACATCAATGACTTCTAATCCTTAATATCTGCGAGATGTTCATGGTGGACAACATTAAAGCAAAGGGGGTGAGAATCCACTTTAATAAATAAAAGGAATAAGCTGCAAGGTAGAATTCAAACATTTACATAATCCATATCAATCACACAACATCATTCTCACACTTAATCCATCATCATACACAAAGTGATCACATACTCATCAAATAAATTATGCAATGAGACTCACAACTTCTACTAGACTCATATACATGTGGTACCATATCATCATCAATTGGTTCACTTAGGAACCAAGTTCACCCTGCTCGAACCCCAAACCCACCTTGATCGAATTTGAAAGAAGTCACCAATTCATCCTGCTCGAATTGCAACTTTCCTATTTCATCAACAACCACGACATAATGATGCATGTCAATACACGTCAATGCAATAATAACATAATGTTTAAAGTCCTCTCCCGATAATAAACAAAATTTGCATTGACTCGACAATAATAATTCCCATCCTGGACTATTATCCCACAACATCATATAATACATTAATATAATTTATTATCATATGGTAGCATGTCAACATCATAATTACATATTCAACACAACATCATCATCAATTATTCACAATCACACAATAGCATAATCAGTAGGATTAACACTCAACATTATCAAGCAACATCATTGAGTCATGATTATATTACCTTTATAATGATAACACATCACACTCCATTCATCATACATACATAATTAAACTCCTAAACCATCATCATGGGATAGTACCTCGTGTTAGCTTTCCAACGCTTTAAACTGCGCCTCAATCGGAGTCCCGAAACTCATGTTACGCTTGCAAATGTCTCACCTGATACAAAATCCAGGGAGTTGATATGGCCGCATGTAGCAGTTTCTACGGCCCATAGAAATACCCATAACCCAAAAATGTTGTTTTGTGGATTTCCCCCATTTGAGCACTTCCAGAGTTCTAATTTCAATCCCGTAAAAAACAAAACGCTCAAACTTTAACATACTACAATTATTCAAATATAAAATTGCAAATTTACAATATATCATAGATTGTCATCAACAAAATCATCACTTTTCAAGGTTTTTAGATTATGTTTTCAAAGCTTTTCAACACAATAATGTAGGAGTTTCTAAACAAACATAAACAAAAAATTTCAGACATAACATCAATTCATCACCAAATTACATCATTCAATCAAAAACTCAACAATCCTATTGGAGATTAAAGACTCCTCATTCTACCTTTCTTGCATTATACCCATCTCACCTCTTACATGATTATCCCGACTGTAACACCCCTTTTTCTACCCCAAATTATTTAACATATAATCAGAGTAAATAAGCACGCATATAAAGAAAAGGGCGTCACATCGACGTTTTCGAAACTTAAAACTTTCAAAAACCAACAATACACCTGGTCATTCAAAATAACACATTTCACTCATCATGAATATTCAAGCAATATGCGTTCGCAACGGAAAATAAAGAATACTCATGTATTTCATAAAATGATTCATGTCCCATACCATGATCATCTCTCAATAATCACTTCAAATAAAGTCAAACAATTAATGACATAAAGCATATCAAAATAAGATATGAGTTCAATACCACTAATCTACCCAGTGTTACATGACCAGAGCATTGACTCATTACCTAATTCAAACTAAATACGGAAACTCTCCAGCTATTCTTGAGCGAGCTACCGTCCACCTACTCCAGCAATATTACTCTGTAGTATCTGCACGATACCCATGTAAAGGTAACATTCAAACAGAAAGGGTGAGAATTCCAATCATTATGAAATAGCATAAGAAGGCACAATGAATTAAAACAACAATTTAAGAATTCATCACACTTGGTATAATCACGTCAATAATATTAACCAACAATCATCTCACATATTTCAAACGTACATCGCATTCACATCAATACATGCATTCAATGATCACATAATTATAGACGACTCCATGCAAGACAATGTGACTCCATGCATGTGGTACCTCAATGTGAACTCAAAGTTTCACCGCTTTCCGATTCAATATCTAGAATCCAAGCCACGCTTCCGATCCGGACAAGACCAAAGCCCTACGTCTGTTTCCAATGAAGGATCACCGCTTAAAACTACACCTAATCCCAATTAAGGATTAACGTCTGCTACGTCTGTTTCCAATGAAGGATCACCGCTTAATACTACGCCTGATTCCAAGTAAGAATCAACGTCTGCTCATGTGAACCCACAATTTCATCACTTCCACAATGAAGTCAACCATGCTATGAATGAATGCACACATACCAACACATATGCAATTAAGATCTATATCATCTTAACATACAACATACCACCATAACTTACAATCGGTACGTATACACATTCATCACCACACACCATCTATGATTACATATACACATCCATAACCAGAATCATTCACAATCTAATAATGGTATACATACACATTCATACAATATTTTATTCACCAATATAGGCCAACCATCAAATAGGTACACATAGATTTCATTCCAAAACGCACACAACAATTAAATATCAATTTTTCAATATTTTAACAGTGTTAACCGGTTAACGCCCTGGGTTAACCGGTTAACGCAAGACAGAATGCAATTTTTCATAAATCGTAACAGTGTTAACCGGTTAACGCTCTGGGTTAACCGGTTAACGCAAAACAGAAAGCTGTTCCTGCGCTAACAACAAAACAGAATGCAGAATTCTTCGCATTTTTCATCGCAATTCAAGAGTATTTATCAAGACCTAATAATTCCAAAACCATGCCAATTAAGGATTTCAACCTGAATCTTGTTCCTACCCATTAACCCAATCACACTACCCCATAATAATAAGAATTTCCCCCCTTACCTTGTAAATCTGATGAAAACCCTGACTCCTCGTTACTTTTCCTCTCCTCTTTCTCTATTGTCTTCAGTGCTCAAGTGAATTCTAATTCTCACTTCCTTCCCTCTTACTATTTATAATAGTATTCTAGTTGGGCTTAAATCATCTAATTTAATCACTAGGCCCAATAATACCTAATATTTAAATACCTCTATTTAAATTTAAATAATTAACCACTCACTATGCAATCAAGTTAATTAATTAATTCAATTATTTAATTATTTCTCATATCCACTAGATAATGAATTAATACACCAATTAATTAATTAGATCTCCACATAATTAAATTAAAATTATAATAATAATAGTATAATAATTCAATACTAAAAAAAATGGGTTGTTACAACTCTCCCCCACTTAAAAGATTTTCGTCCTTGAAAATTTACCTCAAACGAACAACTCCGGATATGATTCCCTCATCTTATCCTCGAGTTCCCACGTAATATTTCCATTGGCGACTCCGCCCCATATCACTTTTACCAAGGCAATCTCCTTACCACGAAGCTTCTTCACTTCTCGATCTTCAATCCGCACGGGTGATGTATCAACCGTCAAATTATCCCGTACTTGCACATCATCTAATGCAACAACATGCGATGGATCCGCAATGTACTTCCTCAATTGAGACACATGGAATACATCATGAAGATTAGAAAGTGATGGTGGTAATGCAATCCGATATGCCACTTCACATATCCTCTCAGAAATCTGATAAGGACCAATGAAACGCGGCGTCAACTTACGCGACTTCAAAGCTCTACCAACACCCGTTATTGGCGTAACTCGAAGAAACACATGCTCGTCTTTCTCAAACTCAAGAGCTTTCCTCCTCTTATCATGATAACTCTTTTGACGACTCTGAGAAGCCTTCATCTTCCTTTGAATCATCTTAATCTTATCTGTAGTCTCTTGAATCAACTCGGGTCCAACCACAACACTTTCTCCCGATTCGTACCAACATAAAGGAGTTCTACACCTTCTGCCATAAAGGGCCTCAAAAGGTGCCATTCCAATACTTGAATGGAAACTATTATTATATGTAAACTCGATTAAAGGCAAGAAACTATCCCAATTTCCTCCTTGTTCCAAAACACAAGACCTCAAAAGATCTTCAAGTGACTGAATAGTCCTCTCCGTTTGACCATCAGTTTGCGGATGATATGCTGAACTCAAACGCAACTTCGTACCCAAAGCACTTTGCAAACCTTCCCAAAATCTTGAAGTGAACCTCAGATCTCTATCCGAAACAATACTCGACGGTATACCATGCAAACACACAATTCTCTCGACGTACAACTTAGCAAGTCTCTCCATCGAATAATCCATCCTCATCGGAATAAAATGAGCACACTTCGTCAATCTGTCCACAACGACCCAAATCGCCTCACAATTACTCGATGTTCTTGGTAAGCCTGAAACGAAATCCATAGAGATACTATCCCACTTCCACTCGGGGATAGATAACGATTGTATCAAACCAGACGGCTTTTGATGTTCAATCTTTGACTTTTGACAAGTCAAACATGAATACACAAATTCCGCTACATCCTTCTTCATACCTTGCCACCAAAACATCTTCCTCAAGTCTTGATACATCTTAGTAGCACCAGGATGAATACTCAGACCACTTCTATGTCCTTTCTCAAGAATCCTCTTTCTCAAATCCATACCATCCGGAACACACACTCGATCACGACACCTCATGATACCATTCTCATCAATCCGAAGGTCACCACCTTTACCTTGGTTAATCAATGTCATAATATCGACTAACTTCAAATCTGACCTCTGACCTTCTCTAATCTCGTCAAGAATGTCACACGTAAGCGTCAACATCCCAAGCTTAACACACGAAGACGTCGCTTCACAAACCAAACTCAAATCCCTAAATTGCTCCAACAATTCAAACTCTCGCATCATCAACATAGACATATGCAATGACTTCCTACTCAATGCATCGGCTACAACATTCGCCTTCCCAGGATGATAATTCAAACCAAAATCATAATCCTTCAAAAATTCCAACCATCTCCTTTGCCTCATATTCAATTCTTTCTGATCGAACAAGTACTTCAAACTCTTGTGATCACTAAACACATCAAACCTCGATCCAAACAAGTAATGTCTCCAAAGCTTCAACACAAACACAACGGCGGTCAACTCTAAATCATGCGTCGGATAATTCTTCTCATGAACCTTGAGTTGCCTCGAAGCATAAGCTACCACTTGCCCCTTTTGCATCAGAACACCTCCCAAACCCAACAAAGCATTCGTCACCCCAAACGGCATCACGGAGTACTCGTAGTGACCATACCTTGTCCTAAAAGCAGTCTTCTAAATATCCTCAGCCTTTACAAGAATCTGATGATACCCATACCTCAAATCAGTTTTGCTAAACACACCAGCTCCAACCAGCTGATCCATCAGATCGTCAATCCTCGGAAGTGGATACTTGTTCTTAATCGTCACTTTATTCAGTTGTCTATAATCAACACATAATCTCATAGAACCTTCTTTCTTCTTGACCAATAGCACAGGTGTACCCCACGGCGACACACTAGGACGAATAAACTTCTTCTTGAGTAAGTCTTCAAGTTGACTCTTCAACTCAGAAGCGGACATTCGATAGGGAGCCATCGATACAGGACTAGTTCCAGGAACTAAATCAATCGAAAACTAGACCTCTCGTTCCGGCGGTAAATCACTTATATCTTCCGGAAATACCTCCGCAAATTCACAAACTATTGGCAGTTCTTTGATCGTCCTCTTCTCCCGAATATCCAAAGTTGCCAACAACATAAACAACTCGGCACCATCTTGCACCGATTCATCAACTTGCTTAGCAGACACACACCAATCTTCCCTAGCACCAACCTCAGGAAAATAACCGTCTTCTCGAAACAGTTGATATACACCCGGTTAACTTTTAACCAATTCATGCCCAAAATCACGTTGAGTTGCTCTAACGGAAGACAAACTAAATCAACTCCAAAATCCCTACCAAATATACTCAACGGACAATTCAAACACACATAGGAAGTAGAAACAGAACCCATAGCAGGTGTATCAATAATCATACTTCTACGCATATCAGATAATATGAGATTCAGCCTCTTAGCACAATCCAAAGAAATGAAAGAATGTGTTGCACCGGTATCAATAATGGCAATCAAAGGTGTACCATTAATAAAGCACGTACCTTGGATTAGTCTATCATCGGTAGTGGTCTCCGCACCAGACAATGCAAACACCTTTCCCTTCACTTGCTCCTTCTTCGGCTTATCACATTGCGAACTAATGTGACCTTTCTCACCACAGTTGAAACAAGTTACGTTCGAACCAACCCTACACTGGTTTGCTCTGTGACCCATCCTGCCACAATTGAAACACTTCCCAGAATCTCTACTACACTCCGTAGCACGATGGCCTTCCACCCCACATTTGAAGCACTTAAGTGGAATAGAAGATACTCCCTACTATCCTCGTCATAAATCCGGCTCTTGTTAACCAATTCTGTAAAACGAGTAATCTGTTGGTAACCAATGGCCTTCTTGATATCATGTCTCAAGCCATTCACAAACTTCAAACATTTAGATCTCTCAGCATTAGCAGTATTGTAATGAGGACAATACTTGATAAGCTCCTGAAATCTAGCAGCATAATCAGCAACGGTACCATTTCCTTGCTTCAATTCAAGGAACTCCACCTCTTTCTTCCCACGACAATCTTCTGGGAAATAGTTCTCCAAGAAGGTATCACGGAAAAGAGTCCAAGTAACTTCAATGTTGTCTTCTTCGAACCTCTGAAGAGTGTTATTCCACCAATCTTCAGCTTCCTTCTCAAGCATGTGGGTACCAAATTGCACTTTCTGAGCATCAGTACAGTTCATGACTCTGAAGATCTTCTCAATTGCTTTCAGCCAAGCTTGAGCTTTCTCAGGTGCATGCTCATCCTCAAAGATAGGAGGATTGTTCTGCTAGAATCTCCCCAAAGCACGGAACTCATCATCATCTCCCTTTTGGTTACCGCCATTCACATTCGCTTGATGGATCTGACCCATGGATTCAGCCAGCATCCTCAGCGCCTCAGCAATGGCATCGTCATTCCTGCCTGCAACCATTATCCTAACAACCCGAAACATCAAACAAACAGTATCGATCGTGTCAGATACACGAATCAAATACCACGGAAAACCTACTACTATTGACCAACTGGTCGACCATGCTCTGATACCACTAATGTAACACCCCTTTTTCTACCCCAAATTATTTAACATATAATCAGAGTAAATAAGCACGCATATAAAGAAAAGGGCGTCACATCGATGTTTTCGAAACTTAAAACTTTCAAAAACCAACAATACACCTGGTCATTCAAAATAACACATTTCACTCATCATGAATATTCAAGCAATATGCGTTCGCAGCGGAAAATAAAGAATACTCATGTATTTCATAAAATGATTCATGTCCCATACCATGATCATCTCTCAATAATCACTTCAAATAAAGTCAAACAATTAATGACATAAAGCATATCAAAACAAGATATGAGTTCAATACCACTAATCTACCCAGTGTTACATGACCAGAGCATTGACTCATTACCTAATTCAAACTAAATACGGAAACTCTCCAGCTATTCTTGAGCGAGCTACCGTCCACCTACTCCAACAATACTACTCTGTAGTATCTGCACGATACCCATGTAAAGGTAACATTCAAACAGAAAGGGTGAGAATTCCAATCATTATGAAATAGCATAATAAGGCACAATGAATTAAAACAACAATTTAAGAATTCATCACACTTGGTATAATCACGTCAATAATATTAACCAACAATCATCTCACATATTTCAAACGTACATCGCATTCACATCAATACATGCATTCAATGATCACATAATTATAGACGACTCCATGCAAGACAATGTGACTCCATGCATGTGGTACCTCAATGTGAACTCAAAGTTTCACCGTTTTCCGATTCAATATCTAGAATCCAAGCCACACTTCCGATCCGGACAAGACCAAAGCCCTACGTCTGTTTCCAATGAAGGATCACCGCTTAAAACTACGCCTAATCCCAATTAAGGATTAACGTCTGCTACGTCTGTTTCCAATGAAGGATCACCGTTTAATACTACGCCTGATTCCAAGTAAGAATCAACGTCTGCTCATGTGAACCCACAGTTTCACCACTTCCACAATGAAGTCAACCATGCTATGAATGAATGCACACATACCAACACATATGCAATTAAGATCTATATCATCTTAACATACCACATACCACCATAACTTACAATTGGTACGTATACACATTCATCACCACACACCATCTATGATTACATATACACATCCATAACCAGAATCATTCACAATCTAATAATGGTATACATACACATTCATACAATATTTTATTCACCAATATAGGCCAACCATCAAATAGGTACACATAGATTTCATTCCAAAACGCACACAACAATTAAATATCAATTTTTCAATATTATAACAGTGTTAACCGGTTAACGCCCTGGGTTAACCGGTTAACGCAAAACAGAATGCGCTCCTAGGCAAATTTTAACAGTGTTAACCGGTTAACGCCCTGGGTTAACCGGTAACGCAAGACAGAATGCAATTTTTCATAAATCGTAACAGTGTTAACCGGTTAACGTCCTGGGTTAACCGGTTAACGCAAAACGGAAAGTTGTTCCTGCGCTAACAACGAAACAGAATGCAGAATTCTCCGCATTTTTCATCGTTGGAGGACTTCCGGACCTCCGATTTTGATTCCGTAAAAAGCTACACGTTCGGAAAATTATGACTCATCCAATTATATATTCATTCACAGTTTTATCATAATTTAATCATCGCAATTCAAGAGTATTTATCAAGACCTAATAATTCCAAAACCATGCCAATTAAGGATTTCAACCTAAATCATGTTCCTACCCATTAACCCAATCACACTACCCCATAATAATAAGAATTTCCCCCCTTACCTTGTAAATCGGATGAAAACCCTGACTCCTCGTTACTTTTCCTCTCCTCTTTCTCTATTGCCTTCAGTGCTCAAGTGAATTCTAATTCTCACTTCCTTCCCTCTTACTATTTATAATAGTATTCTAGTTGGGCTTAAATCATCTAATTTAATCACTAGGCCCAATAATACCTAATATTTAAATACCTCTATTTAAATTTAAATAATTAACCACTCACTATGCAATCAAGTTAATTAATTAATTCAATTATTTAATTATTTCTCATATCCACTAGATAATGAATTAATACACCAATTAATTAATTAGCACTCCACATAATTAAATTAAAATAATAATAATAATAGTATAATAATTCAATACTAAAAAAAAAGGGTTGTTACACCGACAACAGTGAAAAAATCTGATATTGATTCTCTAAATTCCTCCAAGTTCCTAGCTTTCCTCTTGCACCTTCTCTAGCCTCCTCTCTATTCCCAAATTCTGATTTTACGTATGATAGAAACTCTCTAAACTAGTTTATCTCCTAATTGATATCATCGGGGTAATCTAGTTAAAGTTATAAACTCACCTCTCACTTACTAACATTATCGCTCCTTTCTCCCCTCTTTTTTTTCATAATTTTCAATTCAGCCTCAAACTCTCTATTTTCTATTTAATTAATTAAATTTAAATAAAATATAATTATTTTAATTACTAAAATAATTTTTAATAATTTTAGCCCACTTCTACCAATATCTAATTACTCATACACTATCATCTCGAGGTCACACACACCCATCACCCAAATTAATTCAATTATCTCATATAATAATTAAATTAAAAAACAAATAAATTAATTAAAATAATAACTTAAAAACGAGGGTGTTACAACTCTCCCCGCTTAAAGAATTTCCTCCTTTGAAAATTATCTTAAGTAAACAAATTCAGATACAACTTTTTCATCTGGCTATCGAGCTTCTAAGTAACGTTTCCACCACCTAGTCCTCCCCAAGCTACCTTCACCAAGGTAATCTCTTTACCATGCAACTGCTTCACTTCTCGATCCTCTATCCACAAGGTTGAGGCCTTAACAGTCAGACTATCCCTCACATGCACATCATACGCTTGGATCATATGAGACAGGTCCAAAATGTATCTCCTCAATTGAGACACCTGAAACACATGATGAAGATTAGCAAGCGACAGTGGTAAAGAAATTTGATAGGCTACTTTTATTATCCTCTACAAAATCTTGTACGGACCAATGAAACACGGAGTAAGATTTCTTGACATCAAAGCTCTACCAACACCAGTTACTGGAGTAACTCTCAGAAACACATTAGCTCTTGTATTCTCTTCGATCACTTTGATCTTCTCTGTGGTTTATTGAACAATCTTAGGTACAATCACAACACCCTCTCCCGACTCATACCACCATAAAGATGTTCTACACCTTCTACCATACAATGCCTTAAACAATGTCATCCCAATGCTTGAATGGAAACTGTTGTTATAGTTAAACTCGATCAACTGTAAAAAGTTGTCACAAGCACCTCATTGTTCTAGAGCACAAGCCCTTAACAAGTCTTATAAGGATTAGATAGTCCTCTTTGTATGACCATCTATTTGTGGGTGATAAGCAGAACTCAAAGTAGCTCATACCCAAAGCTTTATGCAAACTCTCCAAGAACCTCGACATAAACCTCAGATCTCTGTCAGATACAATACTGGATGGAATCCCAAGCAAACTGATAATCTTCTCAATATACAACTTTGTTAGTCTCTCCAATGGATAGTTAAGTCGAATCGGAATGAAGTGAGTCGATTTAGTCAACCTATCCTTAATAACACAAATGGCCTCATAATTCTTCATTGTCTTCGGCAAACCAAACACAAAGTCCATCGAAATATTATCCCACTTGCACTCATGAATACGCAACGATTACATCAGACCCAACGACTTATGATGTTCAATCTTTATCTTCAGGAAAGTCAAACACGCATAAACAAAATCAACAATTTCTTTTTTCATTCCTGGCCACCAAAACAACTTCTTCAAGTCTTGATACATTTTAGTAGCACCGAGATTAATACTGAAGTCGCTACTATTAACTTCCTCAAGGATACTTTTATTAAGTTCAGTCACATATGGTACACAAACTCTATCTCTAAATCTTATCACACCATTCTCGTTAATTCCAAACTCACCACCTTGACCCTAATTAATCGACACCAACCGATCAACTAATCCTAAGTCGATCTTCTGACCTTTTTGGTATCCTCAAGAATACCACTAGTCAGCTTCAACATGCCCAATCTCGCACTATTATGAGTTCTTTCACATACTAAACTCGAGTCTTATAAGTGTCCAATCAACTTTAACTCTTTAACCATAAGCATTGACATATGCAATGATTTACTACTCAAAGAATCATCTATTGGCTTTACCAGGATGGTAATTCAAACCAAAATCATAGTCTTTTAGAAATTCGAACCATCTCATTTGCCTCATATTTAACTCTTTATGATATAATAAGTATTTCAAACTCTTGTAATCACTGAACACTTCAAATCTGGAGCCAAACAGGTAATGCCTCCAAATCTTAAGTACAAACACAACGACAGATAATTCCAGCTCATGCATTAGATAATTCCTCTTATGAAGCTTTAGCAATCTAGAAGCGTAAGCCACAACCTTTTTATTCTGCACCAGCATACCACCCAAACCCATCATCAAAGCATCACAATATATAACAAAAGACTCACTCGGATTCGGAAAAATCAATACTGGAGTAGACATCAACTTTTTCTTAAGTTCTATAAAGCTCTCTTTGCACAAATCATCCCACATATATGCTTACCCTTTTCGAGTAAACTGAGCCAAAGGCATTGTTGACTTCGAAAAGCCTGCAATGAACCTTATATAGTAACAAGCAAAACCTAGAAAACTTCTGATCTCAATAACAGACTTCAGAGTTTGCCATTGTAACACATCATCAACCTTTGACGGATCAACAACAACACCTCCACTAAAAATTACATTACCTAAGAAACTCACTTCTTTCAGCCAGAACTTACACTTAGATAACTTACCATACAACTTCTTTTCTTTCAAGGTTTACAACACGATTTTCAGATGCTCTGCATGATCTTAATCTGACTTTAAAAATATCAAGATGTCTTCAATAAACACAACCATAAGTTGATAAAAATACAAATGGAATATTCGATTCATAAACTCCATGAACACTTCAGGTGCGTTAGATATACCAAACGACGTGACTGAATACTCGTAATGACCATACCTCATTTTTAACACGATCTTTCAAACATCTTTTGACTTCACGTGAATCTAATGATAACCCAAATGCAACTCAATCTTTCTAAACACACAAGAACAAACCAACGGATCCATCAAGTCATTAATCCTCAGAAGTGGATACTTATTCTTGATCGTAACCTTGTTCAGTTGATGATAATTAACGCACAACCTCAGACTACCATCTTTCTTCACGACTAGCAACACTGACGTTTCCCATGGAGAAATACTCAGTCGAATAAATTTCTTCTCAATAAACTCTTCCAATTGCTTCTTAAGTTCACTCAGCTCTAGAGTGGACATTCTATAAGGATTCGTCGATACAAGATTAGTATAAGGTACTAAGTCATAACAAACTCCACCTCGTGCTCCGGAAGCAAATCCTTGATATCATATGCAAATACTTAAGAAAAAACACATACCATTGGAAACTCACTAATAATAGCTTTGTTCTCAACATTCACCAAAGTTAGAAACATAAACACTTGAGTGTTATCCTTCACAAACTTGTCCACTTGCTTAGCAGACACAAACAACTCATCACTTGCGTTAAACTCTGGAAATGACATTGACTTATTGTAATAGCATGCACTATTTCAATCAATAGCACACTGAACCAATCATCCACACCTGAAACACCTTAGAGAAGCAGATGTTTCTCCTTCACTTGTTTCAATCCCGCTCCTACAGGAAAGTGGTTAGAAAAACAAATAAGCATTGATAGTGTTTCACGCACATGTTGCATACTAGAGAACATAAAACATTACAAAATTTATCCAGATGGATCAACACGGCTCTGATACCAATATTGTATCACCCTAACCTTAAACCTTATATAAAAAACATTATACGCTATTTAAAGTGTTGCCTATTTCAAAACATCTCAACTTTGTTCAAAAATAAAGTGGAAATTCAAATTAAAATACTCGACAAAATCATGTTTGTTCTTAACTTCAAAATAACATCATAAAAAGTCCTAAGAAACATTTATTTGAATTCAACAATTAAAACAAGCATCCTAGCCCTAATGTTAGATGACCGTAGCATAACCATTAAATAAATAAAGAAACTAAATGTAAATAACTTTAAAAGCTATCTTCCACTCACATCAACGACTTCTAATCCTCAATATATGCAAGATGTCCATGGTAAACAACATCAAAGCATAAGGGTGATAATTCACTTTCGGAAATAATGGTATAAGCTGAAACGTAGAATTGAAACATCTACATAATCCACATCAATCACATAACATCATTCTCAAACCCAATCCATCATCATACACAAAGCAATCACATACTCATCAATTAAATTATGCAATGTAACTAACAACTTCAATAAAACTTGTATGCATGTGGTACCATATGATCATTAATTAGTTCACTCAGAAACTAAGTTCACCCTGCTTGAACCCCGAACCTACCCTACTCGGATTCTCAGATGCCTTGCATGATCTTCATCTGACTTTGAATATATCAATATGTCTTCAATAAGCACAACCATAAATTGACTTAAGTACAAATGGAATATTCGATTCATAAACTCCATGAACACTTCATGTGCGTTAGATACACCAAACGACATGACTGAATACTCATAATGACCATACCTTGTTTTTTACACGGTCTTTGATATATCTTCTGACTTCTAGTGAATCTGATGATAACCCAAACACAACTCAATCTTTCTAAACACACAAGAACCAACCAACAGATCCATCAAGTCATTAATCCTCTGAGTGGACACTTATTCTTGATCGTAACCTTGTTCAATTGATGATAATCAACACACATCTTTCTTCTCGACTAGCAACACCAACGTTTCCCATGGAGAAATACTATTTCGAAAAAATTTCTTCTCAAGAAACTCTTCCAATTGCTTCTTAAGTTCATTCGTCTCTAGAGCGGACATTCTATAAGGATTTGTCGATACAAGATTAGTATAAGGTACTAAGTCTACAGCAAACTCCATCTCGTGCTACGGAAGCAAATCCTTGATATCATATGGAAATACTTATGAAAAAACACATACCACTGGAAACTCACTAATCATAGCTTTGTTCTCAACATTCATCAAAGTTAGTAACATAAACACTTCAACGTTATCCTTCACAAACTTGTCCACTTGCTTAGCATACATAAATAACTCATCACTTGTGTTAAACTCTGGAAATGACATTGTCTTTTCGTAATAGCACACACTATTTCAATCAATAGCATATTGAACCAATCATACACGTCTAAAACACCTCAGACAAGCAGGCGCCTCCTTCACTTATTTCAATCACGCTCCTAAAGGAAAGTGGTTAGAAAAAAAACAAGCACCGATAGTGTTTTATGCACATGCTGCATACTAGAGAACATAAAACATTACAAAACCTGGGCGGATGGACCGACATTGCTCTGATACCACTATTGTATCACCCTAACCTTAAAACTTATATGAAAAACATTATATGTTACTTAAAGTGTTACCTATTTCAAAAAATCTCAACTTTGTTCAAAAATGCAGTGGAAATTCAAATTAAAATACTCGATAAAATCATGTTTGTTCTTAACTTCAAAATAACATCATAAAAACTCCTAAGAAACATGTATTTGAATTCAACAATTAAAACAAGCATCCTAGCCCCAATGTTACATGATCATAGCATAACCATTAAATAAATAATGAAACTAAATGTAAATAACTTTAAAAGTTATCTTCCACTCACATCAACGACTTGTAATTCTTAATATAAGCAAGATGTCCATGGTGAACAACATCAAAGCATATGGGTGATAATTCACTTTAGGAAATAAATGGTATAAGCTGCAACGTAGAATTGAAACATCTACCCAATCCACATCAATCACACAACTTCATTCTCACACCCAATTCATCATCATACCAAAGCAATCACATACTCCTAAATTAAATTATGCAATGAGACTAACAACTTCAACTAAACTTGTATGCATCTGGTACCATATGATCATCAATTGGTTCACTCAGAAATTGAGTTCACCCTGCTTGAACCCCAAACCCACCCTACTCGAATTCTCAAATGCTTTGCATGATCTTCATCTGATTTTGAATATATCAAAATGTCTTCAATAAGCACAACCATAATTTAACCTAAGTACAAATGGAATATTCGATTCATAAACTCCATGAACACTTCAGGTGCGTTAGATACACCAAACGACGTGCCTGAATACTCATAATGACCAAACCTCATTTTTAACACGGTCTTTGAAATATCTTTTGATTTCACGTGAATCTGATGTTAACCCAAATGCAACTCAATCTTTCTAGACACATAAGAAACCAACCAACGGATCCATCAAGTCATTAAATTTCGGAAGTAGATACTTGTTCTTGATCGTAACCTTGTTTAGTTGATGATAATCAACGCACAACCTCAGACTACCATCTTTCTTCTCGACTAGCAACACCGACGTTTCCCATGGAGAAATACTCATTCGAATAAATTTCTTCTCAAGAAACTCTTCCAATTACTTCTTAAGTTCACTTAACTCTAGAGCGGACATTCTATAAGGATTCGTCGATACAAGATTAGTATAAGGTACTAAGTCTATAACAAACTCCACCTCGTGCTCCCGAAGCAAATCCTTAAAAGCATATGGAAGTACTTATTAAAAAACATATACCACTGGAAACTCACTAATCATAGCTTTGTTCTCAGCATTCACCAAAGCTAGTAACATAAACACTTGAGCGTTATCCTTCACAAACTTTCCACTTGCTTAGCAAACACAAATAACTCATCACTTGTGTTAAACTCTGAAAATAACATTGTCTTGTTGTAATAGCATGCAGTCTTTCAATCAATAGCACACTGAGCCAATCATCAACACATGAAACACCTCAGACAAGCAGATGCTTCTCCTTCACTTGTTTCAATCCCGCTCCTACAGGAAAATGGTTAGAAAAACAAACAAGCACCGATAGTGTTTCATGCACATGTTGCGTACTAGAGAACATAAAACATTACAAAACCTGGCCAGATGGACCAACATGGCTCTGATACAACTATTGAATCACCCTAACCTTAAAACTTATATAAAAAACATTATACGTTATTTAAAGTGTGACCTATTTCAGAACATCTCAACTTTATTCAAAAATGCAATGGAAATTCAAATTAAAATACTTGACAAAATCATGTTTGTTCTTGACTTCAAAATAACATCATAAAAACTCCTAAGAAACATTGATTTGAATTCAACAATTAAAACAAGCATCCTAGCCACGATGTTACATGATCATATCATAACCGTTAAATAATCAACGAAACTAAATGTAAATAACTTTAAAAGCTATCTTCCACTCACATCAGCGACTTCTAATCCTCGATATATGCAAGTTGTCCATGTTGAACAACATCAAAGCATAGGGGTGATAATTTACTTTAGGAAATAAATGGTGTAAGCTGCAACATAAAATTGAAACATCTACACAATCCACATCAATCACACAACATCATTCTAACACCCAATCCATCATCATACACAAAGAAATCACATGCTTATCAATTAAATTATGCAATGATACTAACAACTTCAACTAAACTTATATGCATGTTGTACCATACGATCATCAATTGGTTCACTCAGAAACTGAGTTCACCCTGCTTGAACCCCGAACCCCCTACTCGGATTCTAAGATGCTTTGCATGATCTTCATCTGACTTTGAATATATCAATATGTCTTTAATTAGCACAACCATTAGTTGACCTGACTACAAATGGAATATTTGATTCATAAACTCCATGAACACTTTAGGCACGTTATATACACCTAACGACATTACTGAATACTAATAATGACCATACCTTATTTTTAACACGGTCTTTGAAATATCTTCTGACTTCACATGAATGTGATGATAACCCAAACGCAACTCAATATTTATAAATACATAAGAAGAAATCAATTGATCCATCAAGTCATTAATCCTTAGAAGTGGATACTTGTTCTTGATCGTAACCTTGTTCAGTTGATGATAATCAACGCACAACCTCAGACTACCATCTTTCTTCTCAACTAGCAACACCGACGTTTCCCATGGAGAAATACTCATTCGAATAAATTTCTTCTCAAGAAACTCTTCCAATTACTTCTTAAGTTCACTCAACTCTAGAGCGGACATTCTATAAGGATTCATCGATACAAGATTAGTATAAGGTACTAAGTCTATAGCAAACTCCACCTCGTGCTACGAAAGCAAATCCTTAAAAGCATATGGAAATACTTATGAAAAAACATATACCACTGGAAACTCACTAATCATAGCTTTGTTCTCAGTATTCACCAAAGCTAGTAACATAAACACTTGAGCATTATCCTTCACAAACTTGTCCACTTTCTTAGCAGACACAAATAACTCATCACTTGTGTTAAACTCTGAAAATGACATTGTCTTGTTGTAATAGCATGCACTCTTTCAATCAATAGCACACTGAACCAATCATCCACACATGAAACACCTCAGACAAGTAGATGCGTCTCCTTCACTTGTTTCAATCCCGCTCCTACAGGAAAATGGTTAGAAAAACAAACAAGCACCGATAGTGTTTCATGCACATGTTGCGTACTAGAGAACATAAAATATTACAAAACCTAGCCTGATGGACCAACATGGCTCTGATTGTGGCTCTGATACCACTATTGTATGACCCTAACCTCAAAACTTATAAAAAAACATTATACGTTATTTAAAGTGTTACCTATTTCAAAACATCTCAACTTTGTTCAAAAACACAATGGAAATTCAAATTAAAATACTCGGCAAAATCATGTTTGTTTTTAACTTCAAAATAACATCATAAAAACTCCTAAGAAACATCTATTTGAATTTAACAATTAAAACAAGCATCCTAGCCACGATGTTACATGATCATAGCATAACCATTAAATAAAAAACGAAACTAAATGTAATTAACTTTAAAAGCTATCTTCCACTCAGAACAACGACTTCTAATCCTCAATATATGCAAGATGTCCATGGTGAACAACATCAAAACATAGGGGTGATAATTCACTTTAGGAAATAAATGGTATAAGCTGCAACGTAGAATTGAAACATCTACACAACCCATATCAATCACACAAGATCATTCTGACACCTAATCCATCATCATACACAAAGCAATCACATACTCATCAATTAAAGTATGCAATGAGACTAACAACTTCAACTAAACTTGTATGCATGTGGTACCATATGATCATCAATTGGTTCACTCTGAAACTTAGTTCACCCTCCTTCAACCCCGAACCCACACTACTCGGATTCTCAGATGTTCTGCATGATCTTTATCTAACTTTGAATATATCAAGTGTCTTCAATAAGCACAACCATAAGTTGACCTAAGTACATATGCAATATTCTATTCATAAACTCGATGAACACTTCAGTCACGTTAGATACACCAAACGACATCACTAAATACTCATAATGACCATACCTCGTTTTTAACACGGTCTTCGAAATATCTTCTTACTTCACATGAATTTGATGACAACCCAAACGTAACTCAATCTTTAAAAAAATAAAAGAACCAACCAACGGATACAGCAAGTCATTATTCCTCAAAAATGGATACTTGTTCTTGATCGTAACCTTGTTCAGTTGATGATAGTCAACACACAACCTCAGACTACCCTCTTTCTTCTCGACTAGCAACACTGGCGTTCCCCATGGAGAAATACTAAGTCGAATAAATTTCTTCTCAAGAAACTCTTGCAATTTATTCTTAAGTTCACTCAGCTCACAAGCGAACATTCGATAAGGATTCGTCGATAGAAGATTAGTATAAGGTACTAAGTCTATAGCAAACTCCACCTCGTGCTCCGAAAGAAAATCCTTGATATCATATGGAAATACTTCTGAAAAAACACATACCACTGGAAACTCATTAATTATATCTTTGTTCTCAACATTCATCAAAGCTAGTAACATAAACACTTGAGTGTTATCCTTCACAAACTTTTCCACTTGTTTAGCAGACACAAACAACTCATCACTTGCGTTAAACTCTGGAAATGACATTGTCTTGTCGTAAAAGCATGCACTCTTTCAATCAATACATACTAAACCAATCATCCACACCTGAAACACCTTAGAGAAGCAGATGCTTCTCCTTCACTTGTTTCAATCCCGCTCCTACAAGAAAGTGTTTAGAAAAACAAATAAGCACTGATAGTGTTTCACACACATGTTGCATACTAGAGAACATAAAACATTACAAAACCTATCCGGATAGTCCAACATGGCTCTGATACCACTATTGTATCACCCTAACCTTAAAACTTATATAAAAACATTATACGTTATTTAAAGTGTTACCTATTTCAAAATATCTCAACTTTGTTAAAAAATGCAGTGGAAATTCAAATTAAAATACTCGACAAAACATGTTTGTTCTTAACTTCAAAATAACATCATAAAAACTCCTAATAAACATTTATTTGAATTCAACAATTAAAACAAGCATCCCAGCCTCGATGTTACATGATCATATCATAAACATTAAATAAACAGCGAAACTAAATGTAAATAACTTTAAAAGCTATCTTCCACCAACATCAACGACTTCTAATCCTCAATATATGCAATATGTCCACGGTGAACAACATCAAAGCATAGAGGTGATAATTCACTTTAGGAAATAAATGGTATAATCTGCAACGTAGAATTGAAACATCTACACAATCCACATCAATCACAAAACATCGTTCTCACACCCAATCCATCATCATACACAAAGCAATCACGTACTCATCAATTAAATTATGCAATGAGATCAACAACTTCAACTAAACTTGTATGCATCTGGTACCATATGATCATCAATTGGTTCACTCAGAAACTGAGTTCACCCTGCTTGAATCCCAAACCCACCCTACTCGAATTCTCAGATGCTCTGCATGATCTTCATCTGACTTTGAATATATCAAGATGTCTTCAATAAGCAAACCAATAATTTGGCCTAAGTACAAATGGAATATTCAATTCATAAACTCCATGAACACTTCAGGCGCGTTAGATACACCAAACAATATCACTGAATACTCATAATGACCATACCTCGTTTTTAACACGGTCTTCGAAATATCTTCTAACTTCACATGAATCTGATGATAACCTAAACGCAATTCAATTTTTATAAACACACAAGAACCAACCAACAGATTCATCAAGTGATTAATCCCTAGAAGTGAATATGTGTTCTTGATCGTAAGCTTGTTCAGTTGATGATAATTAATGCACAATCTCAGACTACCATCTTTCTTCTCGACTAGCAACACCGACGTTCCCCATAGAGAAATACTCGAATAAATTTATTCTCAAGAAACTCTTCCATTTTCTTCTTAAGTTCACTCATCTCTAAAGTGGACATTCAATAAGAATTTGTTGATACAAGATTAGTATAAGGTACTAAGTCTATAGCAAACTCTACCTTGTGCTCTAGAAGCAAATCCTTGATATCATATGGAAGTACTTCTGAGAAAACACATACATTAATCAAAGCTTTATTCTCAACATTCATCGAAGCTATTAACATAAACACTTAAGTGTTATCCTTCACAATCTCGTCCACTTACTTAGCAGCACAAACAACTCATCACTTACGTTTAACTCTGGAAATGACATTGTCTTGTCGTAATAACATGCACTCTTGCAATCAATAGCACACCGAACCAATCCTACACACCTAAAACACCTTAGAGATGCAGAAGCTCCTCCTCCACTTGTTTGAACCCCGCTCCTACAGGAAATCGGTTAGAAAAACAAAGGAGCACCGGCAGTGTTTCACTCACATGTCGCGTACTAGGGAACACAAAACATTACAAAACATGACCGGATGGACCAACCAGGCTCTGATACCACTATTGTAACACCCTAACCTCAAAACTTATATAAAAAGCATTATATGTTATTTAAAGTGTTACCGACTTCAAAACATCTCAATTTTGTTCAAAAATGCAGCGGAAATTCAAATTAAAATACTCGACAAAATCATGTTTGTTCTTAACTTCAAAACAATATCATAAAAACCCCTAAGAAACATTTATTTGAATTTAACAATTAAAACAAGCATCCTAGCCCCTATGTTACATGATCATAGCATAACCATTAAATAAACAATGAAACTAATTGTAAAAAACTTTAAAATCTCTCTTCCACTCACATCAACGACTTCTAATCCTCAATATATGCAAGATGTCCATGGTGGACAACATCAAATCATAGGGGCAATAATTCACTTTAATAAATAAATGGTATAAGATGCAAGGTAGAATTGAAACATCTACACAACCCACATCAATCACACAACATCATTCTCACACCAATCCATCGTCATACACAAAGCAATCACATACTCATCAATTAAGTTATGCAATAAGACTAATAACTTCAACTAAACTTGTATGCATGTGGTACCATATCATCATCAATTGGTTCACTCAGAAACTTAGTTCACCTTGCTTGAACCCAGAACCCACCCTGCTCGGATTCGGGACAAGTCACCAATCCACCCTGCTCGGATTGTAATTTGCATCTTTCATCAACAATAACGATATGATAATGCACGTCGATACACGTCAATTCAACAACAACATAATATTTAACGTTACCTCTTGACAATAAACAAAACATGCATTAACTTAATGATAATGATTCCCCTCATGAACTGTTATCCCAGAACAACATCACATAATACATTAATATAATTTATGCTCATACTGTAGGATGTCAACATCACAACTTACATATTCAACACAACATCATCATTAATTATTCACAATCATACAATAGCATAATCAGTGGGATTAACACTCAACATTATCGAACAACACCATTAATTCATGATTATTTCACCTTTATAATGATAACACAACATACATATTTATACGAATTCATCTTCATTCATCATACATGCATAATTAAACTCCTAAACCATCACCATGGGATAGTACTTCGCGCTAGCATTCAAACGCTTCAAATTGCGCCTCAATCCGAGTCTCAAAACTCAAGTTACACTCGAAAACATCTCGCTCGATATGAAATTCATGGAGCTGCTACGGCCACCCGTAGTAGTTGCTACAGCCCGTAGCGATATCCAGAATCCAAAAATGATGTTTTATCCCCATTGGAGCACTTTCTGAGCTCCAAATTCGATCCCGTAAAAACTAGAACGCTCAAAATTCGACATACTATAATTATTCAATGATTAAAATAGAAATTCACAATATATCACAGACTGGCATCAATAAAATCATCATTTTCAAGGTTTTTAGGTTATGTTTTCAAAGCTTTTTCAATACAAGAATGTAGGAGTTTCAAAACAAACATAAACATAATTTTCACATAGCATCAATTCATCACCAAAATACAAAATTCAATAAAAAAATCTAACAATCTTATTAGAGGTTAAGGACTTCTCATTCTACCCTTCATGCTTATACCCAATTATGAAGAAACTTCTCCCTCCCCCTTACCTGATTATCCTAGTAGCAGTGAAAAAACCTGATTTTGATTGTCTAAATTCCTCCAAGTTCCTAGCTTTACTCTTGCACCTTCTCTAGCATCCTCTCTGTTTGCAAATTCTGATTTTACATATGATAGAAACTTCCTAAACTAGGTAATGTCCTAATTTATATCATTAGGGTAATCTAGTTAAAATTATAAACTCACCTCTCACTTCCTAATATTTTCGCTCCTTCCTCCCCTCTATTTTTCATAATTCTCAATTCAGCCTCAAACTCTCTATTTTCCATTTAATTAATTAGATTAAAATAAAATATAATTATTTTAATTACTAAAATAATTCCTAATAATTATAGCTCACTTCTACCAATCTCTAATTACTTCTACACTCTCATCTCGAGGCCACACACCCCTATCACCGAAATTAATTCAATTATCACACATAATAATTAAATTAAAATAATAACATAAAAATTGGAGTGTTACAAAACCCATATTAACCTCCCAATTGTAAAACCTTTTTTCCTTGGTTTCCATTATCTATTTCTCTTGTCATAAACAAATTTTGATATAAATTGGCCGTATATGAGAGTTCTTGCCTCTTCATACTTTTCATTTGCAACTAGCCATGCTATAAACATAGATTCAGTGACACTGGCCTTTTTAAGCATATTTTCCATTGTTTCATATTCAGTGAAATATATTGACTTCTCTCTAATGATATGTAAAACATATGTTTTAGGATAGGTTTTATAGCATGAATTTTTAATGACAATAATCTCTAACATGCCTGACTTGGTCAGACACATCTACAATCTATTGTTGAATTTTGTCTACAGATGTTACTGCTGAAGAAGTACCATTATTGGCAGAGTCAATTGAAGTTGTGATTCCATCATAACCCCTATGTATATATTTGAATAAGTACTGTATGGAAGTACATTGGTTGCAATATTCCATATTGATGTGAACTTGGTACTTCAACAATAACCTAGTGTTATAAGGCAAAGTGTGTTTGTTGTCAAGAGTTATACTATTTTTCACAATTGTGTGGCTTTTTTACCTTCTTTTATATTATGGATAACCGTCTTTATCAATAATAGTTGTTCCGTTGAACTTTTTTGGGAAGTATTTTGAACACTTTCTATTTTTCATGCATGGTGATGATAATTTTGACAATCCATAAGGGTCATGCATCATATGATGCTTGACCAAATTGTAAAGTCTAGGATGTAATGAAAAGTTTGGTATTTCACATGAGATGATCCTATCAATATCGGAAGGATTCATATATTTATACTAAGGGTGTAAAAAAATTAGAATATGAGCATGTAAAAATCCTCTTTTTTGAAATTCAATTATATATATAACTGCTAATATCAAAAAAGTAATTATTAGAAGATGTAGTTAAACATAAAAACAACTGTGTAACATAAAATGAAATGAAATGTAGTAGAAAGTGAAAATTCAATGATATAAAAACTCACATGCTAAAACCCTTTATAGGATATGTCGTTGGATGATATCAATAATCAATTCATCAAATTTAATTTTGAAACCCCTTAAAATGATACATGGTCGATCATGTGGTTTAAAGTTGTATTTTTCTAAATATCTTATGATTTCAGGCCAATTAGGATTACATGTGAAGGTAAAAAAAATTGGGAACCCAACTTGACTTTAAATATCCATCCCATCAAAATAAAGTTGACCCATATATCTCTTGCTCCTAATAAATGTAGAGGGTAGGGTAAATCTTTTTCCATTCTTTGCATTAGTCTGTTTATTAGGGTTTGCTGCATTTTCTTGAAGTTTGTGGTATTTATCGACCCTCAATTTTGATTGATTCATTCTTAGCCAATTTATTTGCTCAGTCTCCATCATGGTGTAACCATCAACCAAAATTTGTTGAAATAAACCTCTTAAAGAAAGAATTGTTGTTTCCTCATATTTCCTTCGTTTCAATCTAAATAAAAGCAAATCCATAATGGTTTGGCAGTTTTTTTTGTCACAATTACGTCAACATCATAAGCATGCAAAATATTATCCCAATAACCATCCTCACCATATGGAAATAGCAATGGATATTTATAAGCAAGGCAGCTTGGATGAAAATCATCAATTCTTTGCAAGTTACCACCATGTTCTTGCATTATTATCTCTCTCTTTGTATCAGGCTCAATATCACCGATAATAAGGGCAACGACTTTAGACATTGTAGGCTTATTGTAAACTCGACCATCCGAATTATAGTCAGAGATTAGTCTCATTCTCAAATTATGAACTTGTTATTATTTTAACATATCACGTGTCATTCTGAAAGCTTTCACATGAATAATAACATTAACTTAAGATTTGTTACTATTATCTTATCTATATGTTTTTTGTCTCTGTATATCAAAAAATAAGAAAAAAAATCATGTTGTAACAGTTAATATCATGGTTGTTGATAAAATTATAGTTGTTATAGTAACTATCTGAAACATTCCATGCGGTTTTCAATTTCATTGTCAGTGTCGAATATATATAATTATGCATATTTAGGTGCTTTGCCAATTTCTGGTAGCATTGTCCCTATTCTATAGCAAATTTATCCATGAAGTCTTAGAGTTGGCGGACCACCTCCATTTGTAAACTTTATGTCAAACTTCATACCTAGGCATGGCAACATAACCCGTACCTGCGGGTACCCACCCGAACTCGCCCCGAAGTTGACGGGGAAAACCCGCTTTGACTGGGTTTGGGTTTGAGTTTTGGTTTTCCCCGATTATAAAATATGGGGACGGGTTGGGTAATGGGGACACTAGTACCCACCCCGAACCCGCCCCGTTTATTTTATTATGTACATTATTATTTATTTTTGATGATTTAGAATATTAAATAAGAGGCCAATGTTTTAATATTTTGATTTGTATTAATTATTTAAAATATTCGAAATGTATGTATGATATTTTTTTAGATTTTTTTATTTTATTATTTATAATGTAATTTGATTTTTAAAAAATTAAATATTTTTATTAAAAAAAGTTGATTTCACTAAATGGATGGTGGCGGGGCGGGGATACCCGAACCCGTTTGGGACGGGTTTGGGTTTTAATTCCCCATCCCTGTTTGGGTTTGGGGCGGGGAACGGGGATTGTTTGGGGATTCGGGTTTGGGTTTGGGGGAGGTAAAAACCGTCCCCGACCCGCCCCGTTGCCATCCCTATTCATACCTGGTGAAGTGAATGAGAATATTGCATTATAAGTCCTCGTATTTGCTTGATAATTCTTACCCTCAATCGCAGTATGATCAAATAAGAGTTTGGTAGTTTAAATTTCCCCCCATGACAAAAACGTTGAAATTTGGGTATTATTGTATTCCTTGATTTAGTCTTAAGTTCTTGATACCACATGCATGCTTGACAATATTGGCATTCCCACACAAGATCTTCAGTATCATAAAACTCTATTAAACATTATATTATATGGTCATTAAAAGTGTTAATTGCAGAAGAACATAACTACAAAATTGACCCATTAACCACATAAATGCAATACCTGGTAGGTGGTCTTCTACCATTTCTTCATCTCCGCTTAATATATCACCATCAAAATTATCAATGCTTGTATTATCATATTTTTCATCTTCACATGTAAACATGCATAATTGTTACTTCTTTGTTGTGTTGAGATATTTTCACAAAATGTGACATTAGTGTCTACTTGTCCATGATTAACATTTGGAACATTCCCAGTGTCAGCATGTTGTATTATAGATGGAACAAAATGGGAAGTTGATACATGAGAAGTAGTAGCTTGGAACTAGTTTATTAGATTAACGCCAATTGGTCTTATAAATGATATACTTTTATACCAACAATAAAATTTTGAATGTTGAGTATTCAAAACATTTAAAGTTGAATCATCAAGAGGTGTGTTGTTATAAAATCTCATTTTTTGACAAATAGGTTGACATGAATGTTCATTAGGAGGGATATTATCTTTAATTAATCTATTTGATAGACTTTTCATATTCATTAGTGTTAATTTCCTCTTTTTCCTTGTAGCAGAAGCAGAGGTGTTGTTATTATCCATGGTTGTATGTTTAAAATAAATCTATTGAAAGAAGACAGTGAAACCTAAATCAATAATAAAGTGTAATTCATTAGTGTCATGGTTGTATACAAAAACCTTGTGGAAAAAAAATGTAGTAATCCAGTGTAATGAACAAACAAAGAAAGGTATCCCCTTGTTTAGAGGCTAAAATACATAGAATTAAATGCATTAGCTTCTGTCCTCGTTGCAGATTATGAAATGGGATTGAATAAGAAACCATTGAATAGTAATAATGATTGGAAATAAATATTCAATTTTTATGCACATATTATAATGCAGTATATATATTAAACATCATATGACAAACTTTCCTTACATGCAAACAATTTACCTTTCACCATTGAAATTGTAATTTAGGTCAACCGTGTAATCCCATTTTTAACAAACCTATTTAAAATTACTTTTTATTTCAATATGTCGCATATTTGCTACATAAGAGTAAGGAGTAAGATTAATGATAAGGTTACAAGTACAAAGTTGAAGTTAAAGGTTAAAATTACTATTAATCAAATATTACAGTAGTTACTATATGTTAATGTATTTACCCTATAAGTAGTATGTTTTCCCGAATTAAATATGAGACAGAAGATGAGACATAACATAGAAAAAAAGATACAATTGACTATATAACTACAATGTATTTATGTGGAAGTAGGTGTCCTAATATTAGGATTGCAACAAAATTTGGTGGGAAAGAAAAAATTTGGCGGGGTGTGGGGTTGGACCAAAATGTTTTAGGCTTGGAACACGCACTTGGAACCCGACACATACTAAATAATAAATATTGATTATAGAAAGACATAAGGTGTAATGCTTTCATACGTATGTTGAGAAAGAGAGATACAGAGAAAATGGAGTCAAAGAATTTTGTGGTTGCCTTACGAAGCAGGTAATTAAGAAGTTTAAGCATTCAAATGTCTAACTATTTTTTAAAAATGTCAATAAAATATGTATACACTTATCAATTCGTTAATTGTAAGTGCATTAATGGTTTAATGGCGTTTAAAGTTATTGTTTTAGTCCATATAACAATTGTGATGATCAAATTCAAGACATCAAGCTCAGTATGGTTATCATGAAGGCTGAAAATGAACAACGTAAGGTTGACATGGACTTAACTATGGCGAAATCTGATCATGAAGTGCATGAAGATGATGAAATTGAGTATGAAGATCAACGTAAGGTTGACATGGACTTAACTATGGTAAAGAGAAATATGTTCACTGCGTAAGGCCAATAAAAATGTATTGGTAAGACAGATACAATCACTTTGTTAGAGGAATAAGGTTCAACGATATACATGTATTTTTAATATTCTTAATTTATATTTTAAAGAATTTGCCAATGTTAGTTTCAGAGAAGTGTGGGATGAAGAACCCTAGTCGAATAGATTTGATTGACATTGAGAATGGAAAAAGTTATCGTAGTGACGTCCATAGAGCCAAGTGAAACGAATAGGGGATGTTTGTAGGAAGAAAGTGGTATGATTATGCAAAAGCGAAAAAAAACTCAGAAAAGGTGATGTGTTAGGCTTTATATTTGACATTCTTGCAGAAAGGATGTATATTAAAAAGATAAACGGTTGATTTCAGTGGTAGAAGGTGAATAAGATGGACTATGTTTTGTGTTTTGGAAGCATGATCACTGCAATGATGTGCAATTGTTTATGTATAATGTTAGCCAAATAATTTAATCGTAATGAAATTATGTGTTTTTACCATGTTGTACTTTATAACATCTATAATATATAACTAAAAAGTTATGCCCATTAGTGTGCCTACTTTTATCATATTTCATAAATATGGACAACATGCAAATATGTTACTGCATACATACATTTGACCTGAATTGGACAATTTAGTTAATAAGACATTATTATACCCTATAGATGTATATTGGTGGATTTATGATATTTCACGCAACTTTGTTATATTTCTTCATATTGCATAATATCTAGAATTCATACTAACCAACACCAATCTAAAGACATATCATTGTTGTTTCTTGTTGCATGAATAGATTTGTATGTCTTCCTATTGACATATCATCTTTGTTTATCAAAATCATCATCTTAAAAATAGGGGCATACCAATACTTTACAACTTATATTGAAAAATGGTAAAATAAAATACATTGTTACATAAATAAATATGGTGCTGAAAATATTAGTATGCGATATTAAAATGTTTATAAATTAAGTTATTATTATTATTAACAATTGTTTTAGTTACTTGAATGAGCCAAATATGATTCACAAAGTATGGTTTTCATTTAGTTTGAGTCACCTGGAAATTTTAGGTCACAAAGTAAGATAGTAAAACACCATATTACATATTATGATTGAACCGTCATATGATGAGTAGACATGATTAGCAGGGTAGCAACATTAGTTATGACATCTCTGACAATATCCTCAAAGAAGGAGTATATGAACTTTAATACCACATAGGTTGGAGATGTTTTACACTATTATATTTTAATGATATAGGATAGTAGGTTTGTCATGGCAAAGTACTGCCACTGGCTTGTAGCTTGCCGAAACAGTAAATGAAAAGAAGGTCGTGTGTTTACAAAGAAAAGTTATAACGTGAAGAGTTAAATGTGTTAGCTTACTGCATCACACCTCATAGTACATAGGAAACATATATAACATTTTAAAATATATAAATTGATTGACATGAGCATGAGAGATGTATCATTTATATAACACATGTGATGTTTCACGGATACCAATCGAAAAGAAAAACACATGTATGTAGTAGAAAAATAACTTTATATGTCGGAGTATTAATTGGATAGGTGTAAATCAACTTTTTATGCAGGTTGCATGCTTATAGCCAATGACGGAGCCAGAAATTTTAAATTGTGGAGGTGACATATTAGTTTATAAATTAATAGTGTAATATATGCAATTTATTTTTTAAAATAAAAATTATACATCATTTTTTTTCTGTTATGATATTTAATTTTAAAAAAAGTATTTAATAATTTTCTTAATTTTTTATTTGTATAATTTTCTCAATTTTATTATTAACAAAATTATATATTTATCTCTCTATATAAATAATAAATGTAGTATGAGTAATTATTTGCGATATTTGGTGATGATATCTTAATGTTAAAATAAATATATATACAAAAAATATTTTTAAAAGTTTTACTAAAAATATGTTTTGAAATTAAGCACAACCAATTTGACTATATTTTAATTTAAAAATAGACTTTTAAAATAAATTTAATATATATATATATATATATATATATATATATATATATATATATATATATATATATATATATATATATATATATATATATATATATATATATATATATATATATATATATATATATATATATATATATATATATATATATATATATATATATATATATATATATATATATATATATATATATTGGTAATTTAAAAAAATTATAGGGGCACATGCCCCCACTCTCACATACCTAGCTTCGTCTCTGCTTATAACTATTCTAAGAGGTCATCTTTAGCACAGTCAATAAAAAAATGATAGTAAACCGGTAGTTAAAAAGTTAAGACATAAATGTAAGAAAGATGATTTAAAATAACCCTTGAAATATTAAAATATTGTATATAATAAATTACATCGAGAGTGATATAATATTTCTAAACTTCTTCATTCAACAATATTAAAAAGATTGTGAATCAAGAACTTAAAATATATTCCCAAGCTTCTTCATTCAACAATATTAAAATATATTTTCAAACTTCTTTATTTAATAAATTATTTTGACCCAATAGATTTTATTTTCAAATGATTATGAATCAAGAACTTTATATATATATATATATATATATATATATATATATATATATATATATATATATATATATATATATATATATATATATATATATATATATATATATATATATATATATATATATATATATATATATATATATATATATATATATATGAATGTTAAATTGTGGATCCTGTTATTTAATAATTTTTTAATGGAAAATGAAAACATAAAAAATAAATCTCTAAGTGGGCCACATTAGTAAATTGATTATGAATTCGATATGGAACAACCAATAATGGTGTTGTATAATATTGAAATTGTGAATGACATAAAATAGATAAGTAATTATTTTTGATGAGGCAAATAAGAGAAAAATTCATACAACTGAGTAGGAAGTGAAATTGTGTGTCTGAGTTTAGAGAACAAATTACATGAATGGTACATATTTCAAAATATAAACTTATTACAAAAAGGGTAATATTCAAATAAGAAAAAAAAAAGAGTGAATAAGGTTAGTAGTAGGAAATATAGTCATTGGGATGACCTGAAACAACATAGGATAAATTATTTCTTTTCCATCTTGACATGTTTGCAACATAGTATGGATGAAAAATATTCTCCTTAAATAAGGTCTTTCAAAGTTGATAACTCGCTCGACCCATGAAGTGCGCCTCTTTTGCCATGGTTGAGAGGAGTGATTGGCTTTGGTTGTTTTTCAGGAGTTACCAAGTCCTGATCAAAATACAACGTCAAAATAAACCACCCATGTTGTGTAATTACAAATTAACATATAATATACATGTCATAACAATAATTCATTTTTAATCAACCGTCTTTGCAAAAGGAATATGCGGTAATGGTTGTGGATTCAGTTTAGAGGTAATTTCCAATTCTTGCAACATAAAATATACAGTTATAATATGAATCATAATATTGTGATCACATACATTTGGATAACAATACAAACAACATCATTGCAGAATGTTAATATTATGTAATGTTCACTACGATGATATTCCATTCATTAGCAAGTGTTGCTTCATCTACACTTTCCTTAATCTAATTTTATAAGAGATTCATAAAAAAGTGAGTAAAACGTATGACAGGATGAAATGAAAGGTAAAGAAACAAATTTAATTGAATGTCATATATAAAATACCTGTAGAATTTGTTCATCATTAATTTCAGTGGACGCTGAGTCTTGTAACAAAAAGGAGGAGTATTATGTTGAGACCAAATACATGTATAAAATTATGATACACAATAGACATGTGTTTGTGAAATACCTTGCAAATATCCCATTATGAAACTAACTTCTTAATTGTGTCTTTATCACGGTTGACTGACATAGCACTTACATTACCCCACTGGGGTTATCATTTGACTTTGAAGGCATGTTTTTTACCAACCAATTTATCAAGGACCAAAGGAAATTCTAGTGGATCATCAACACCCACCTATATGAAAATAAAAGTGTAAAAGAAAAAATACAAATGTGTTGAAATTAGAAAAAATATATGATCATACCTCAAGAATTATTTCATAGAGTTGAACAACAAAAATTTCCAACAATTTTGAACACTCACGGTCCCAAAAAACAAAAATGGCACGACTCGTCGATAATTTCATTCTCAATTTTATACCTAGACATGTTCATTAATTTCATAATGGGATTACATAATGCATAACTATGAATGACTGATTAAATAATATCTATAAATCTCAGTTTCTGTTGAATGGTCACTTTCACATTTATAAGGTGGACAATTTCCTTTAGTAACTCTTTGACACATGTAGCATGCCTGGTAATACCAACCATTTCCAAATACTTTCATTTTATCAGTAGTAGCAACGATGAGACACCAAGTCAACTGCAAAATGTAACAGATTAAAACAATATTTATGGTTTAAGGAAGAATGATATATGAATCATTTTAAAGAACCATAAAGATGCTTACACACAGAAGATTTAAAATATCACTCAGACAAAGAGGTGTAGCTTATGACATGAGCTTATCATAAACAATAATTTGAGAGCCAAAAGAGTTTTATAACCACATATTAGAATGTGTACTCATAAGTTGACTTGAAGTTTCAACATGGGAGTCCTTAGGTATCCTATATTAAAAAAATGAATGTTTTAAATGGTTAGTTGTACAAATCACAGAAGTTACAGATATATACTATAAAAGTTTCAAAATTCTCATTGAGGTGTTGGTTGATGTACAAATTTGTGATATTGTATGTATTCCACATAGATAGAGTATACTCCCCTTAATGAGTATATATACATTAAAATGAAATATATCAGACACATATTTTAAGCAGATATTAAACCCACAACTAAGAAATGTCTACGACTTACCTTCCTCTTTTATTTTCACATACGGTAATAACAATATTGTAGGGTCTGAATCCTTGTTTTGTTGGATATATTTAATGAATTTAATAGCATATGACTCACATAGTATACAATTCAAAGTGTTATTCCTATCATTGTTTCCATGAAATGATATTTAATAAAATATAACACAGAAAGTTGTAACAAAGTTGAAAAACTTAATAACATGAGCCAAAACATTACCTCAGATCTTTTAAAATTAGGTTGACTTGTTGTTTCTTGCTGCCAGCATTCATTTGGGTATAGCTAATTTTCTCAACCATGCCAATAACATATGAAATGAAGATGGTGTTAGATACAATAAATGAAATTAATAAACATGTTTAAATACTTGATATGAGTTCTCTATTGAAAACATATAACTTATTAACAAGTTTTTCTTTCATTCTCTATATATAATGTCAGCAAAAGATCTAAATTTAATTTTTTTTCCAGGGATTCCATGTTTGTTAATATCAGACACAAATGTTCCACCAGTAAATTTGATGATAAACTTATGTTCGAAAGTTTTGAACATCATATCATTTGGTTGAAGGAGAAAGTTTATAACAGTGTATGTTTTGTTTATGTTTAAAACTGAACCAAAACTTGACTTCAGTGTTGGAGGTATTATGACATGAATAATAGTCCCCTACAAATACAATACATAAGTGAGTTCACCATGACTTGATTCTAAAAAATTACAACGATTACAAAGCCAATAGAAAGCTGAAAACCAAGACTTACATTTGCATCAACAAATATGAGTTCCAAGTTCTCTTTGTTGTTTGTTATGACGGTCCATTTGTGATGAACTTTAACGGTGACTTTCCATGGCTCTTTCCGGTCACAAGTGTCAGAGATCTTCTCAAACAGCCTTGCGATTTTAAAGTTCCTGCGAAAGTGTGTAAACAATATCAGTAATACATAAACACATACACAAATATGGGCGCCAACAGAACGTGAAAAACGAAATTGAAAAATATAAAAAAAAAATCACTTTTGCAAAATATTCAACAATGTTCCAACTTTTTTCAATGAACGTCTTGAAAACAAAATCATTTATACCTTCAAAATAACACAAATATGGTCACAATCATCAAAATAAAAAGAACCATAACAAAAACATATAAAGTAACTCTAAATCTATAACCTCTTAAACAAACAGAAATCTATATGGTATACCACTAAGATCACCTTCATAGTATCAAAATCAGAAGCAAAATAAATAATAAACAAAAAGATAATGAAGAGGAAGAACTCATAAACAACAAGGAGATTTGCCTGAAGGTAGAAGACATGACCTTCAAGTAGCAAACAACTTCCTTGACCAAAGAATGGAGATATGGTTTTTTTTCTGAAGATGGAGTTTGAGAGAGAAATGACGTAAAGTTTTGATAGATGCAATGACAAAAGTGATCTTTTAAGGGATTCTTGGAAGTACATATGTCACATTGGTATACAAGAAAAATTTGAAACATTTGGAATGTATAATTAGTTTAAAACTAATTAATACAAACCGATATTGAGAATAGAAAAAAGTGGAACAAAATTGAATAAAGAGAAATCCATTTGGTTCAATAAAAAAAGCTAGTTTGATTGGAAAAAGTAAATTTAGTATATAATTTATACTTAAATCAATGACATGGCAGAAAAAGAGATAAGGGCAAAAATATATTTTCCACAACGTCTAATTTTCTTATATTATAGATGCTTCGTATATTTCTTTTAGTGACATGAGGGTTTTTCTTAAAAACATTTCCTCTTTCACTCGAATAACTAGAACAAGTACAAGATAGTGAAGTATCATGTGTTAGTTGTCTTTTAAGAGTTTCAATTTCAATTTTTAAAATTGGACACTCAACACATTCCACTATTTCCATCTTTTCAACTAAAGTATCAGAAACATTATAACACTCATCAACTAGAGATGTATGTGCTTCCTAAGAGTTTCCAAAGCGCGATTAAGATTATTTATCGCTTTTTCAAGTTTTAAAATCATTTATTTTTGGAGAGAAATCTTCTTAAAAGCATGTATGGAATCACCATACGTATCATTTAATGATTTAGACAGGCCACTATAAGAATACTCATTATCGAAATCAGAATTATATACCTTTGAAGTTTCACCTTTCTTACATGCCATCAAACATAGGCAAACATACCCGTCATCCTAACTTGAATAAGAATCAGAGAATGATCTCTCATCCTCTTCTTCCCATACGATATAGCCTCTACGACGTTTGGAGCATTTTTCTTTCATCTTATAGAATTCATTATCTTTGTTGTTATGATGTTTGGGGAGACTTGGACAAGTGGTTCTAAAATGTCCCTATTTTTCACACTCATAACATGTAATACCGTCATCCTTTTTTGTGTGTGTTCTTTCTTAGGTGGTGTAAGACCCCAATATTTACCCTAAGATCCTTCATGCAATTTCATCATATGCATTAGCATTGGGATCACACCTTGGCATCCTCCTTACCCCTTGTTCATTGGGTTTGTTTTGGGAGAGATCACCAAGCACCATGTGATTATGTCATACTTGTATATTATCATTTTACTAACCAAAATACCAAAAATATGTCTTTGTATTTGCCTAACTCTTTTGTAGGAAGGGCATGATCACCATTGATCTATCAAGTTCACATCTAGGGTTTAAGACCCTCATGGATAAGAGCACAATCAAAGATTGATTCACAATGTCTTAAAGCATCATGTATGAGTCCCATTTATCTTTACATGTTATATTGATCAAGTATTCTTCAAGTGTTTGGAGGTGATTTGCCTTGGAAACCCTAGTTTGACTAGGTATCTTGAGCAACTTCTCCAACAAGCTATCTCACCAATTGATAAAATTTCTCAAGGGACACTTCAAAATTAATCATCTTATGCATATATGATCTACCATGAGCCTATAAAGTCAAGAGAATTGAAGGTTAGCAAGTTGGTTGATGGTGGTTGGCCAGATGAATTCATCTGATCAAGACTGGGTCTCCCTAGACCCTATATCCTACCATTTTCACCATATTAAAATGATTCCAATATCAAAGTTACTCTAAATGACATTACAAACAACTTTAATGTTTAGACCTAGAGCTAGTTTTGCTTGGAAAATCATTTTCTATGTTGAAACATTATAGGTCATTTTGTCTAAACCCTAATTTGAAAGTCAACTTCCCAAGGCCATAACTTGCTCAATTTTTATGAGATGAAATATTTACAAGTTGCACAATCAAATTCAAGATGTATACTTCAACGTTTATGTTTGGAGTGAGAGATAAATTAACTTTTATGAGCATGTGATATGAGGATACATTATAGGTCATGTTTGCCCCATACCATTGAACAAGTGATTTTTCCAAACTTCGAAAATGCATAACTCTATCATTCTAAATCAAAATTGCATGAAATTGGTGACCATTCTGAAGGTATTTGAAAGAGATACAACTTTGATGAAGACACGTTTCTCATTTTAAGCTCACATAAAAAGTTAAGCAATGGGGACTATTGAGATATATGACTTGACACTTAGAAAAAATTTCAACATGTTGAAATTTCCAAACCTCCGCCTCAAAATTCACCATGATCCAAGTTCCAAATGAAAAAGTGTTCAACATCAAAGTTTTTCCACATTGCCTTGACATCCAAGCCTCATTTGAACTTCAGAATGATTGTACACGGATCAAATTGGATTGCTTCATGGGCTTGTACACGCCCATGCAAGCTTGTGCATCACCATGTCCAAATTTAGCAATTTTTCAAGTGTGCAAATATCAGTCCCAATTGCTGTAAATACAGGCCCTTGGAGCTCAATTCAAACACACCTTGCGCGTCAGCTTTGCCCCCCAATTGAAACCCTCACATTTCAAAGGAAAACCTGATAATTTTCAACTTGAAAATTGAGTTTGAATCTCACTGTTTAGAGATTCAAGAACTCTAGGATCCAAAGCTTTGTACCATTGCCAAACCTCTCCTACAAGCTTCTCAAGTGTGATCAGATCAAGGTTGAAGCAAGCAACATCAAGTTCTGCACAACATTGAAGGTAAATTTCAGAAATCTTCATCTCTTCGATTCTCACTCAATTCTCATCAATTCTCTTGGATCTTTGATTGTCTGAAGTCCTACCAATGTAGGCAAGAAGATTGAGTTGCTTTAAGGTCAAATCGAAGTAACTCAGTTGACACACCTCAAAATTCAACTCCTCATATCTTTCTATATATTTGGAGTTAGTTGAAATTGAGGTCAAATTCGTGCTCTACGCCATTTTTTCTTTCAGATCATGTCCTCCTTTTTTATTTTGGTGATGGTTGAGGGTGGACCAGTCCGGTGAGGTCCACCAGAGAAGAAGACCGGAGCTCTGGCTCCGGCGGTGTGTTGGCACGTCTCCTAGTCATATGATCCATTGAAGGTTAGAAAAACAAGAAAGGGGGGTTTGAATTGTTTTGGAAAATAAGCGCTTTTGCAAAAAAAAAATCACACAGGATTTTATACTGGTTCGCTTATAACACAAAGCTACTCCAGTCCACCCGGCCAAGGTGATTTCGCCTTCAACAAGGACTTAATCCATTAATCTTGAAAGATTATTACAACCAACGTCTAAGAGAAAGATCTCTTAGTCCTCTCAAGTATACAGACTGCGCAGAGTCACTTGAGGAATTAAACAATTTAGGTAAGAACAGAATTTGTAATCTAGAGTGCTTCTAGGATAAAACAAGTATTACAGCAGTAAGAGCAAATAGAATATTTCACGTTCTGAGTAAAAGCTCGTGAAAGCTTGAGAAAGAGAGAGAGAGAGAATATTTCAGTGTGTTCAGGTGTGTCTCTTAATGCAGTTTGCTGTTCTTTATATAGAGGTGAAAGGACCGTTGAATTTGATGGCAGATATTTTTGTCTTGATTAGAAATTAATGCCATAACTTCTGTTGTTTCTTGCCAAAACAACTTTGTCTCCCTGAATAACTTCTTTCCAATAATAGTTTCTTTCCATTTGAAATTGAAGTTGCCGTTACTCTTTCTGGATAAGGAAATCCATTATCAGAGTCTGCGTTACTCTGTTAGACTGAGACTTGAGATGTGGCTTCAGAGCTTCTGATAGTCCTCATCTTTTAGATTTCCAGTGTTGACTACAGATGATCTTAAGATTTCTGGAGTTCTTATGTACCGTTGCTTAGAGTCAGAACTTCTAGAGCGCGCTTCTTCTTCAGATGCTTCTGATATTCTGATATGTTGTTTTGTTCATAGTCAGAACTTCTAGAGCGCGTTTCTACTTCAGATGCTTCTGATCTTCTGATAATTTGTATCTGATTTGATTCTGTATCTGATGACGCAATCAGATTCCTTTCTTCTTGTTTAGAGTCCTGCGCACTTAGAAACTTTTCGTTAGAGTGTCATTTTTGGTTTCATCCTTTGTTATCATCAAAATCCTGGAATCTGTTGTAGAACAATTTTTGTTCTTACAATCTTCCCCTTTTTGATGATGACAAAATAAACTCAAATGACAGATGAAACATTGAAAAAAAATAGAGTTTATCAGATCAGATAGAAATGATCTCCCTCTGAGATAGGCTAGGGAGTTCAGAAGTTCTTACCAGAGCTTCCAAGCAATGAAGTTTCTCGATACCTTCTGCAATTTCTTAAGTCCGGTGTTAGATGAATTTATTTTTAGAGAATAGTATGTTTGCAAAGTGCTTAAGGTATTAGGCAATTTTTCATCAGAGCTATTTGATTTCTCCCCCTTTTTGTCAGAATCAAAAAGACTTAAACAACAAAATAAGCAGGAAAGAAGGATATATATATAGATAAGAGAAACAGAACATCAGAGATAATGACAAGAAATGAAACATCAGAAACAAGGATAAGCAAAGCAACAAGCAAAGAATCCTAAGTGCCTAAGGGTTGGGAGGATGAGGCATTCTCTGAAGCAGTTGGTGCAGCAGGTTCTGGATGTTGACGTTGACAGAGTCCTGTTGATCCAATCTGGCTCGGACTTCCTTCTGCTCTTTCTGGAGTTCTTCAAGCGTCTTGAGAACCAGAGGGACAAAAGTAGAGGACTCCCCCTGAGTCAGAGCATTCTGTGCTTCAGCAGCGACTTGTGCTTCAGCTTCAGCAGTAGCTTGTGCTTCAGCTTCAGCAGCAGCAGCAGCATCGGCTAGTGCTTTGGCTTCAGCTTCCCTTAACCTTAGAAGTTCTTCTTGTCTGGCTCTTTCTTCTTCTTCCCTTCTGGCCTTATCTTCAGCTTCTTTGGCCAAGCGCTCCTGTAGTCTTGCCTCAGCGTCTCTGATGAAGTCGTTTCTGACTTGCTCAGATATGTGCTTCAGTTTAAAGGCCTCAGATGTCATCTAGCCAATGACTCTGTTCCAGTGTGTCCTAACAGAGTCAGGATCATCACTGATGCCAGAGTTGATGGTCAGAGACTTGACCTTTTCAACTGATGCTCCTGCAAACAGCAAAATTGCTTCCTCTAGGGTTGGCAGGGAATGTTCTGGTTCAGATGGTTGAGGTGGAGAGTTTGGAGGGCTTAGGTTGAGAGTTGGAGGTTCAGCGGAAGTGTGTGGAGGGGTAATGTTAGAGGTATTGAGGTCAGAGGGTTGAATTTCAGAGGGAGTGACGGTTTGTTGTTCTGTGGATGGTGAATTTACTTCAGGTTCGGGTGGAGGTTGTTGAGGGTGTTGTGAATTACGGTTGAGAGATTGAAGTTGGGCTAGAGTGGGAGAAGCAGGGTCAGAGGGTTCTGTGTCAGAGGAAAGGATAAAGTAGGGAGGTGATTCTGGGGCTGAGGATGAGGAAGTGGTTTGATTCATTTCTTCAGCTTCAGAAAGTGGTAATGAGGTATTGGCAAGGTTCTGGTGGTGGAAGGAAGAGTTTTAGAGGTGGTGTAGATGGGTGTAGGTAGAGGAGTAGAAGAAGCAACTTGCTGTAGAGAGGGAGCAGAAGAGGCAGACTTACCAGAAGACTCTTGCAGAGGTGCTGGAGGTCTTGATTCAGAGGATTCCCCTAGCTTTGCTTTCTTCGTCTTTGATGCCTTCTCAGATGGACCTCTTTTAAACCTCACGAAGTCTGGAGCTGACTCTGGCAGATCGCCCAATCTGAAGTCTGAGATGTCCACTCCTTCATCCTTTAGACGTTGAAGATAGTGGAGAATTGCTTCTTTGGGTTCATCCCTGTAGAACTTGCATAGACCATTTGGCATATCCCTCTGATCTTTTAAGGCTTCCCAAGAAGTATCCAGAGTAGGTTTAACGTGAATCTTCTCCAGAATCCCCATGCTCTCCAGATTCCTGGAATTCAGAGGCCTTCCAGTTTCTATAGCCAAGTCTTCCATGAGTTTGTGTTTAATCAGATGGTCCACAAGACCATTTTCTATCAGCACGTCTGAGAGGAGTCTTCCCAGAGGAATGTAGGTTCTGGGTTTCATGTTGTTCCTAGTTTCCCGTACAGAATCTCTGAGGTATTTGAAGAGGAGTGCAGGGAGGCACAGCTTCAGACCCTTATGGATACAATACAGAATGCATTTCTGATCTATATTGATGTAATCTGATGAGTTAGATGCTGGGCGATGATGAATAGTTTCCAGAATGATTTTGAGCCACACCCGGAGATTCTGATGAAGTTCCTTGTTCTTTGATGGGTTGCCTTCTGTGTTGAGTTTGAAGATAGTGGGGTTGATTTCATGAGCAATGTATTTTGCCCTAGGATTGATGTTGTAAATCCTTCTTCCTCCAGCTTTTTCCATGTTTAGCAAGGCAGCTATAGACTTTTCAGTAATCACAATTTTTACCCCCAATACGTAGGAGACTATGAAGTGGTCGTCAGCGTCAGCAAACCTCCAGAATTCCTTAATGAGGTTTGGGTAAACAGGGTCATAGAGCCGTTGAAAGTAGTTTTCCCAACCTTGTTGACGGAGTTCTTCAGTTAGGTCTACTCCATTCCTCTTCATGTTGTTGAAATCCACCAGTGATTTACACAAAACATCCAGTTTCTCGAAAGGAGTTGCAAGATTGATATGAGGCTCACGGTCAAGAATGTGAGGCTCCTTGTAAACTGGTGTTGTAGTTACGCCTGTAACGGTTGGAGTAGAAATGCTTGTGCTTTGAGCTGCGTTGCTGGAGTTCATTTGTTGAGAAAGGTTGAATACAGATTGTTGTTGAGAATCCATTGATGATGAAGAACTGAGATGAAGATGAACTGCTTGCAGAAATGCCTGAGAGAACTTGGTTTAAGCAAGTGAGTGAGAGTGAAATGTGTGTGAAGTGTGAGAGGAGTGTTTAAATACCTAAAAGGAAACGCATGTAAAACGACACGCAAATCAGAGTAAACACGAACACCAAGTTAGCACGTTTGGAGAGATGATTATGGCTCATTAATGAATGTCTAATCCCAACAGTATGCACACTGCTCGAGGAGATTTCAAACGTTTGTCCTTTGATTTACTTCTGGACAGTTGTCTAGAAGTTCCAAGGTTAGACGCAATTCACTCCACGTGTTTGCTTTATCTGATCTTCAGGAATACCAAACGAATGGTTCTTGGAGATTTCTAACTCAGATATCTTCTTAACTTGGTAGAAGTATCAGAGTCAGAGGCAGAAGCTCATTTGTTTATGTTAGAGTCTCATTTTACATCTTCAGAGGCACAATTTATTCAGAGCAATTTTGAATGTTCAGATTTTCTAAGATAAAAAGAAATCTATCTTCAGCTAAAGGCTTAGTAAAGATATCTGCCCATTGATGATCTGTATCAATGAACTTCAATGTTACTATCCCTTTCTGAACATAGTCTCTGATAAAATGATGTTTTATTTCAATGTGTTTGGCTCTTGAGTGTAGAATGGGATTCTTACTTAAACAAATGGCAGCAGTATTATCACAAAAGATAGGAATGTTACTCTCGAAGATTTGCAGATCTTCTAACTGATTCTTCATCCAGAGCATCTGAGTTATGCACAGTGATGCTGAGATGTATTCAACTTCTGCAGTTGATAGAGCGATAGTTGACTGTCTTTTGCTGGCCCAGGATATCAGATTATTTCTTAGGAGCTGACAATTTCCAGATGTGCTTTTTCGTTCCAATCTATCTCCTGCGTAATCTGCATCACTGTAACCCGAAAGTCTATACTCTGATGTTTTCTCATACATCAGGCCCAGGTTAGGAGTTCCTTTTAGATATTTGAAAATTCTCTTAACTGCTGTTAAGTGAGTTTCTCTAGGATCTGATTGGAATCTGGCACAAAGACAGACACTAAAGAGAATATCAGGTCGAGTAGCAGTCAGATAGAGAAGGGAGCCTATCATACCACGATAGAGCTTCTGACAAACCTTTTTGCTGACTTCTTCCTTTTCAAGAATGCATGTTAGATGCATGGGAGTCTTTGCAGAGTTACCTTCAGCCATGTCAAATTTCTTCAGAACATCTTTTATGTATTTGCTTTGATGAACGTACGTGACTTCTGAAGTTTGGTTGATTTGAATTCCCAGAAAGAACTTTAGTTCTTGCATTAAGCTCATTTCAAATTCTGCCTGCATTAACTCAGAAAATTCTTGATAGACAGAGGCGTTAGCTGAACCAAAGATAATATCATGAACGTATATCTCGCATATCATGAGATCATTGTTAAGGTTCTTACAGAAGAGTGTGGAGTCAACTTTCCCTCTGATAAAGTTGTGTTCCAGAAGAAAGTTACTTAAACGTTCATACCAAGCCCTAGGAGCTTGTTTAAGTCCATATAAAGATTTTTTAAGTTTAAAAACATGTTCTGGAAAATTTGGTTTTTCAAAACCTGGAGGTTGGTTGACATACACTTCTTCTGATATGTAACCATTAAGGAATGCGCTCTTGACATCCATTTGATATAATTTAATAGAATGGTTTATAGCGAAAGATACAAGAAGACGAATAGATTCTAACCTTGCGACTGGAGCAAAGGTTTCATTGTAGTCAATACCTTCTTGTTGACTGTAACCTTGAGCTACCAGTCGAGCTTTGTTTCTGACGACTTCTCCTTTCTCGTTCAACTTGTTTCTGAATACCCATCTGGTTCCGATAACGTGAGTGCCTCTGGGCTTGGGAACAAGATCCCAGACATCATTCTTTGTGAATTGATCTAACTCTTCTTGCATGGCTGAAACCCAGTCGTTATCTTGAAGTGCTTCATCACAGGACGTAGGCTCGATCAGAGATACTAGTCCCAGAGTAGTTTCTTCAGAGGTCTTGAAGGTAGATCTGGTTCTGACAGGTTCGTTTTTGTTGCCCAGAATCAATTCTTCAGATATGTTGAGGCGACTTTTAGCTTTCTTTGGGATTAATGGAGGATTAATTTCCTCAGAGTTCTGAGTGGTAGTTGCTTCTAGAGCTTTGTCAGATCCTGCAAGAGTGATTTCTAAATCTGCAAAATTTTCAACTAGCTTTGACTTTTCAGAGTCAAGCTTATCGTCAAATCTGACATGAATTGATTCTTCCATAATTTTGGTTTCTGTATTGTATACTCTGTAGCCTTTAGAGCGTTCTGAGTATCCTAACATAATACCTTTATGTGCTTTGGAATCAAATTTGTTCAGATGTCGTTAGTGTTTAAAATAAAGCAAGAACATCCAAATGGATGAAAATATGAAATGTTTGGTTTTCTTCCTTTACACAGTTCATAGGGAGTCTTTTCCAGAATAGGTCTTATGGAGATTCTATTCTGAATGTAACACGCTGTATTTACAGCTTCGGCCCAAAAGTGCTTAGCCACATTAGTTTCGTTGATCATAGTTCTGGCCATCTCTTGGAGTATCCTATTCTTCCTCTCTACAACTCCATTTTGTTGTGGAGTTCTAGGGCAGGAGAAATCATGGGATATTCCATTAGAGTCAAATAATTCCTCAAAGGATTTATTTTCGAATTCCCCACCATGATCACTTTTGACTCTGACAATTTTAGAGTCAAATTCTTTTTGCACTTTGGAGCAGAAACTAGTGAATACAGAGTGAGACTCACTCTTGTGTTTAAGGAATTTCACCCATGTCCAGCGACTGAAATCATCAACAATGACTAGTCCGTACTTCTTTCCATTGACTGATGTTGTTTTCACAAGACCAAATAAATCAATGTGAAGAAGTTCCAGAGGCTTAGAGGTAGTAACAATAGTTTTCTTTTTGAAAGAGGTTTTTGAAAATTTTCCTTTCTGACATGCTTCACATAGAGCATCTGAAGAGAACTTCAGCTTAGGTAGGCCTCTGACTAACTCGAGTTTATTTAGCTGAGATAGTTTCCTCATGCTAATATGGCCCAAGCGTCTATGCCATACCCATTGCTCTTCGTGAACAGACATCAGACATTTCACATTTTGTTCTTTTAAATCAGAAAGATTAATTTTATAAATATTGTTTTTCCTCTTGCCTGCGAATAGGACAGAACCATTGTTTTGATTTATGGCTTTACATGTTTTTTGATTAAAGATCACATCATAACCGTTATCACTTAATTGACTTATGGATAACAAATTATGCATTAATCCTTCTACGTAAAGGACATCAGATATAGAGGGAAGAGTACAATTACCAATAGTTCCGGAGCCTCTGATCCTTCCTTTCTGATCTCCTCCGAAGCCTACGAATCCAGCGTATTTAAGTTCCAGGCTTTGGAACATAGACTTTCTTCCTGTCATGTGTCGCGAGCATCCAGAGTCCAGGTACCATGACTGGTGTTTGAACTTTGCTGCATAGGATATCTGCAACATAAACAATCTTATCTTTTGGTACCCAGAGTCTCTTGGGTCCTTTCTGATTAGTTTTCCCAAAGTTTCTTATCACTTTGGGTTTTCTAGCATTTTCAAATTTTTGTTCTTGTGTGTGTGTATAGTGATATGAAAATGGAGTTTTGAGTTGGTCACTAGTAGAAGTTTTATCTTCCTTAGGATCATACCCAATTCCTTTTCTATTGTTTTGACTGACTCCATAAATCATGGATGCCATTACACTCCTTCCTATCCCATTTTTCAGAAACTTTTGAAAGGCTTTTTCATATTTATAAATTATTGTATTTGAAGTTTGTGGAGCTTGAGATAACGCTTCTTCCAGTTTTAAACAATTTTTCTTTGCTGCATCTCTTTGTAATGTTAAAGATCTGTTTTCATCTTTTAGTTCTAGAATTGTCATCTCAAGTTTGTCACATTCTTCAAATTTTTCTTCAAGACAGCCTTTTATTACTTTAAACTTTTGTTTTAGTTTCTGATATGAGCTAAGGGTTTCAGACAAGCATGATTCTAGATCAGATCGAGAGAGTTCAGAAAATACCTCTTCAGATTCTTCATCTGAACTGTCATTGGATGTGGTAGCCATGAATGCTACATTGGCCTGTTCATCAGAGTCAGATTCTGATAAGTCAGATTCACTGTCATCCCAAGTGGCCATTAATCTCTTCTTGGCTCTGAGGGGATTTTTCTTGAAGCTTTCTTTTCTGGAACTGTCTTTCTTCAGCTTGGGACATTCGTTCCTGTAGTGACCTGTTTCTTTACATTCATAACAAGTAACATCTTTGTTAGTTTTACCTTTAGACGTTGATTCTGATCGATCCCCTTTGGGTCTTGGTCTCCTGAAGTTATTGTTTCTCCTTTTCCAGAGTTGTTTAACTCTTCTGGTTAGGAGGGACAATTCTTCTTCATCATCAGAATCTTCCTGTTCAGAGTCATCAGCATCTTCTGTTTCGGCCTGGAATGCTTTGGTTCTGTCAAATTTGCGTCTTTCAGATCTGGACTTTAATGCTACAAACTTGTTCTTCTTCTGAGGCTCATCTTCCTCTAGTTCTATCTCATGGCTTCTGAGGGAACTGACAAGCTCTTCAAGACTGATGTTGTTCAGATCCTTAGACAACTTCAGAGCAGTGACCATGGGTCTCCACTTCTTTGGCAAGCTTCTGACTATCTTTTTGACGTGGTCTGCAGTTGTGTACCCTTTGTCTAGAACTTTGAGACCTGCAATAAGAGTTTGAAATCTAGAGAACATTACCTCTATGGCTTCGTCATTCTCCATTTTGAAGGCTTCATACTTCTGGATTAGAGCCAGAGCCTTTGTTTCTTTGACCTGAGAGTTTCCTTCATGAGTCATCTTTAGAGAATCAAGTATATCTTTAGTTGTTTCCCTGTTGGTGATTTTTTCATACTCATTATAGGATATGGCATTGAGAAGTATCGTTCTGGCTTTGTGATGATTCTTGAATACGCGCTTCTGATCCTCTGTCATCTTACTTCTAGGAACTTCAACTCCAGCATTAGTTACAGGAGGTGTGTATCCATCTGTGACAATGTCCCAGAGATCAGCGTCATAGCCTAGAAAGAAACTTTCAATTCTATCTTTCCAGTAATCGAATTTCTCTCCATCAAAGACAGGAGGCTTAGCATTGTAACTGTCTCTTTCGTTTGTCTGGGCCATAGTTTTTCTCGTTCTGGATCTCTCTACACGGTTAAGTGTTTGATTGGAAAATCAATAACAGAGCCAAAGCTCTGATACCAATTGAAGGTGAGAAAAACAAGAAAGGGGGGTTTGAATTGTTTTGGAAAATAAGCGCTTTTGCAAAAAAAAAATCACACAGGATTTTATACTGGTTCGCTTATAACACAAAGCTACCCCAGTCCACCCGGCCAAGGTGATTTCGCCTTCAACAAGGACTTAATCCACTAATCTTGAAAGATTATTATAACCAACGTCTAAGAGAAAGATCTCTTAGTCCTCTCAAGTATACAGACTGCGCAGAGTCACTTGAGGAATTAAACAATTTAGGTAAGAACAGAATTTGTAATCTAGAGTGCTTCTAGGATAAAGCAAGTATTACAGCAGTAAGAGCAAATAGAATATTTCACGTTCTGAGCAAAAGCTCGTGAAAGCTTGAGAAAGAGAGAGAGAGAGAATATTTCAGTGTGTTCAGGTGTGTCTCTTAATGCAGTTTGCTGTCCTTTATATAGAGGTGAAAGGACCGTTGAATTTGATGGCAGATATTTTTGTCTTGATTAGAAATTAATGCCATAACTTCTGTTGTTTCTTGCCAAAACAACTTTGTCTCCCTGAATAACTTCTTTCCAATAATAGTTTCTTTCCATTTGAAATTGAAGTTGCCGTTACTCTTTCTGGATAAGGAAATCCATTATCAGAGTCTGCGTTACTCTGTTAGACTGAGACTTGAGATGTGGCTTCAGAGCTTCTGATAGTCCTCATCTTTTAGATTTCCAGTGTTGACTACAGATGATCTTAAGATTTCTGGAGTTCTTATGTACCGTTGCTTAGAGTCAGAACTTCTAGAGCGCGCTTCTTCTTCAGATGCTTCTGATATTCTGATATGCTGTTTTGTTCATAGTCAGAACTTCTAGAGCGCGTTTCTACTTCAGATGCTTCTGATCTTCTGATAATTTGTATCTGATTTGATTCTGTATCTGATGACGCAATCAGATTCCTTTCTTCTTGTTTAGAGTCCTGCACACTTAGAAACTTTTTGTTAGAGTGTCATTTTTGGTTTCATCCTTTGTTATCATCAAAATTCTGGAATCTGTTGTAGAACAATTTTTGTTCTTACAATATGATCCATTCAAAATGTTTTAATCCTAAGCGTACATGCTGATTACCACGCGTGTGATTAGTTGACTCAAGTGCATTGTGGATTGCGCGCGCTCAGTCACTTGATTTGCCACCTCAATTAATGAGGGAGATCAAGTGGCTCACGTTTTTTTTGATTTTTTGATTTTTGTTTTAATTCATTTGATTTTCATTAATTCGTATTAATTTTAATATTAATCCAAAAAATATGAGAGTTTCACCAAAAAAATTTAAATAAAATTCCTCTTTCATATTCTGAATTAAAATTATTTTTTGGATCATTATTAATATTTTTCATGACTTAATTAATTTTGTGTTTATTTTTAATTGTTTAAAAATACTTTTAAGTCTTTAAAAATTCTGAATTTTTTTCTCCAAGGTCCTTTGACCTTGTTTGACCTATGATAAATCTCATGGCAATTTCTTTGGTGTTTTGATGAGGTTTTAGGAATTTGACAACTCATATTTAATTTAAATGCATTATTTTAGTATTTTTAATTTGAATAAATGCCAAATAATTGTGTTGACCTCTTGTGATGGTTTGTGTAAGTAAAACTTGTGTTATTGGGCCTTGGTCAAAGTTGATTTGACTTTGTTAGGTTAATATCATTGGATTTAGGGGATTGATGGAATGTACATTCCATATCCCAAAATGAATGAATGATATTAGTTTGGTAAAAGTCCTCCTTTAACCAATTTGAGTTTTGATCCATTCCCCTCCCTCTTCATCTAATTCCCCTTCTTTATGTATTCATTTCATTTGGCATATGATATCTCAAAGTCCTAAAGCTAGTTGATTGAAAAATCAATATGAGTATGGATGAGATTAGGTTACCTCTTTTGCATATTCTTTTTGTGTGTGGTATGTTTCATGAGCATAGTCCATTATACTATGTCTCTAACATGCATTAACACCAAAATTCTATTGCCCGACCTCAAATAGTTGTGACTTCTACATAAGTCCAATTACGATTGCTTAACATAGCACTACATTTCTGACATAAAAGGCATAGCATTCTATTTATTGAGATTGTAAGTCTCCCCTCTTTCATGGTATTGTGTGGAAACTTGGCCTTTTTTCCTTCGTTTGAAAGATGTCTTGGTTCAAGGATCCATGCTTGTGATAAATGGGTTGAGTGTTCTCCAAAGAATGACTTAAAAAGCAAAAGCAAAACAATACTAACTTCTAACTCATTAACAACTAACATTTAATTTCAAGTCTTTTATTTTAATGCACTTTAATTTTTAAGCTCTAATTCATTTTCCATTATTTATACCATTCTAATTGTTTATATTAATGCCTTTTCACTTTGTCCACTTGGACCATATTATGTGATATATCTTGCTTGTATATACTTTGTTTGTTTGTGTGGTCTTTGACCATTAATGTACATAATAATATACTCATCATCTTCCTTATGCATTTGAGACTCAGTCAACATGTTAGATAGGTTGTTTGACACATCTGTATCATCATCTTGATTTCCCATATTGGTTTTATGAGTCTCCTCACCAAAATTCTTAAGATGATGATTTCTCAATGGCCCATACATGAGTGGGACATCAATCACAACTCCATCAGCACTCAGATCAGACTTATATGGAGTGTCGTGGAGAGAAATATTTGGAACATATTTTACATACAAAATATAGTTGGAATTCAAGACCTAAGATTAACACCAACTCCAGTTTTACCAAACACACTGTAATGTTTTTGGTTAATCAAGACTCCAATCCTATGAGAATGAATGCCATAATCCATATTCTTCTTCTGAACCATTATTGGTTGTTTAGTGCTGAAAGGACCTCCAACTTGCCCACCAACCATCACTTCAATGGAAACTCCTTACTCGAGTCTCGTAAATCCATATGTGGTAACTCAGAAGTAAGATATTGAACCCTTTTGTATGAAATCTTAGTTTGCTTCTCATGGAGACAAACTTCAAGACTACTTCCTTATTTAGCATTAAGATCAATACGCATATGACGACTTTCTCTGCAACAACCCTCAAGCTCTCTACACCAAAGTTTAGTTTTAGTTTCTAACATATCTTCCATGATGTCTGAAACATGGTATGTTAGAACAAGATTTGGTTTTGCATCTATACCTTGAGTTTTGATGATAATAATGTTGTATTTGTGTGAGAATAATTTTGGTACCCTAATGGTTTGTTATTGTGCAACTTAAATAACCAATTCTAATTCTGAGTATATGACGTGCAACATCATCAGTTTCTGAACATTGTGTTCCAAAATCCACTTTTACGCTAATCATGAGAAGTTCTGAAAGATATCAAGTTGCTGCTATAATGTTTTTTCTGCTTTTGTGTTGATTCACTCGTAAGAAGTTTTTGAAGAAATGCTAGGTTGTTGCTGCAATACTCTCTCTACTTATGCTTTTGGACGTGACTCTAATAAGTCAAGCTTCTGAAGTTCTATTACTAAGTTTAAGATTATGAAGATCTCAAGTCAGACGTTGAGGTTATCATGGTTCTAACTATAGATTCTGAAGACTCTGAAGATTCTGAAGATACTGAAGATCTCAAGTCAGACTGCTAACACTGTTAAAATTCTGACTGAGGGTTCCGAAGTTTTTGAATCCAGTTGTATGTTTCTTCATTTCATGCTTCATCAACTTTCATCAGAAGTCAAATAACTTGAAGATAAGATCAAATAGGTACGTGATTAAATAGTACATAGTACAAATCAAATATTTTTTCCACTACCTGATATCATGGGCAAAGACAATACTATTCATCACACATGTGACTGAATTTATGAGTAAAGGACAATACGTAGTATCATTCCTTTAACCTATCTAATAGTGGACAACTGCTCTATTTGGTTTCCTTGTTTTTCCCTCCAATAGGCTCTTTTCTTATGGTATATAAGTGGGGCTTGGAGACTTAAAGAAAATGTTGAATGTTGAATGTTGAAGCGCTCCAACAATTTGACAAGTCTATTTCTTTGTGAAAAGCTATCAACTTTGTATACAGTTTTTCTTTAAGTATTTGTAATTCATTTGTGTAAAATCTACTTGTGTAGAAGAAACTTGTAACACATAAAAATATTATTCAAATTGTTTGTTTGATTCCTTAAGGAGACTAGGGTATAATCGGATCCTTGAGAAGACAAAGGAGAGTACTCTTTGTGATTCCTTAAGGAGACTAGGGTATAGTCGGATCCTTGTGAAGACAAAGAAGGTTATTCTTTTTGATTATTGTAATCAGTTAATTACAATGGATTAAGTCCTTGTGTATAAGGCAAAGTCACCTTCACGGGTGGACTGAAGTAGCTTTGAGTTTCAAGCGAACCAGGATAAAAATACTTATGTTTTTATCTCTTTGTTATTAACATTTAAGTGGTGTTTTTGAGTTGGTAAAAAGCTTTTGTATTTAAAACCCAATTCAAGCCCCCCTTTTGTATTTATCAACATTTCACCGTGTTAAGTACCGATCCAGTTTGTGTGAGAAACAATGGCTTCTGCTAACGCTGCTAACATTATTATCAATAATGAAAAAGATCATTACAGTTCTAAACCACCAATCTTTGATGGTGAGAGATTTGACTATTGGAAAGATAGAATCAAAAGTTTCTTTCTTGGTTATGATGTTGATATCTGGGATCTTGTAGTTGATGGCTACGTTCACCCAGTTACTGCCGAAGGAAATAATATAGCAAGAACTGCAATGACAGATCAACAGAATAAGGACTTCAAAAATCATCACAAGGCCGAAACAATATTGCTAAATGTTATCTCTTATATTGAGTATGAGAAGATAACAAACAAAGATTATTCCAAATCCATATTTGACTCTCTGAGGATGATTCTTGAGGGGAATGCTCAAGTAAATGAGACAAAGGCTTTTGACTTAATCCAGAAGTACAAAACATTCAGAATAGAAGATGATGAAACCGTTGAGACTATGTTCTCAAGATTTCAGATGCTTGTTGCAGGACTGAAAGTTCTGGACAAAGGATAATCTACAGCAGACCATGTAAAAAAGATAATCAAAAGTCTCCCTAAAAAATGGATACCTATGGTAACTACTTTGAAGCTGACAAACGATCTTAATAGTATCAGTCTTGAAGAACTAGTTAGTTTTTTGAGAAGCCACGAGATTGAACTCGAGGAAGATAAACCTTAAAAGCGATATAAATATGTTTCTCTAAAGTCTAATCCTGAGAAGGCAAGAGCTTATCAAGTCGAGGAAGAACCAGGTACTTCTGATGAAGACTTAGAAAATGATAATGAGTTGTCCTTAATTTCTAAGAGGGTCAACAGACTCTAGAAATACAAGTAGAATGGGCAAGGGAAGTTCAGAGGAGTTAGAAGGACTACTGGTCATTCCGATTCTTCGTATGGAACGAAGATGCAAGGTTCTGGTAACGAAGTTACCTGCTTTGAATGCAAGGAGTCAGGCCACTACAAAAATGAATGTCCTAAGCTGAAGCGGAATTTGGAACATAATGTTCAGAAACTGATGTCGTTGCATGTCATATACTCAAAATTAGAACTGCTTGTTAAAGCTATACAATAACAAACCATTAGGGTACCAAATCCGTTCTCATACAAATACAACATCGTTATCATCAAAACTCAACGTATAGATGCAAAACCAAATCTTGTTCTAACAATGTCCCCCTTTTTTATGATGACAAAAACATGTATTTTGATGAACAATTTTATACAGGGTAATCACATACGAATACATCTTACAGAAGCACAAAGTCCCCCCTGTGATGTATAATCCTAAAAAGATAAAATCAAAATGAAAGAACACTTTCCTGGTTAACCTTTTTGAAGTACAGAGCTTGGTTCTCTTTGAAATTATCTTTTAGAGTCTGGTTCAGAAGCACAATGGAGAATGGACTGGCGAAATCACCTTGTGTTTTTCACACCTTCATGGTCTTCCAAGGTTTAAGGATCCCCCATAAATATGTGAACCTACCGTGATACGGTGAACTGACTCTGTGTTTTTGCTTTGAAAAGCAATGTTGCGGATATCAAGAGTCGCCACAAAGGGAAGGTGTTAGCACCCTTTATATCCATGGTTATCCATGGGCTCTTAATTGCTTAACTCACTTATGGTTATCGAGAAGTAAGTAGTCTTAGTCCTGGGGGCTCGAATCCAGGACCTCTATGTTGCAGTGAGGGGGGAGCTACCAACGAACCATGTTGGTCCATTCGTTATTTATTCGTCTTCATTAAAATATATATAAATTCTACATGGATTTTTCCATTTTGACACAACACCACCATGCATGTTACAGCTTTCTCTCTTACGGCAAGCTACTTTATTTTTTCTCCTGCTGTTTCTTTCATGTGAATACAACAAACCTGTACCTTCATCTTATATCAAACCACACACATAAAATAAGATCATATGTAATCATCATGCAATAATAAAAATAGTCATGCACAAATCAAGAAGCTTATATTATTTTACTCATGTATTAGTTCTTTTTACCGCAAGTGATAATGATAAAACAAACCTTACACATACATGTTAAAGACAATCAAGGATCTATATTATCACCATTATATCATCATCATCATTATTATGTAATAACAGCATGTGAAATAAACATAATCATGCTAGAAACAACACTCATATAATAATAATTAAATGACAGATATAATTCTTTAATCATGCAAACCTTGCCTTATGTATCTCCTTCTGCTGTATCTCTCCTCTTTTTCGTCCTCCTCCCCCTCTCGCTGCAGCCATATGAAGTATTTATAATGGTGTGGATTAGGGTTTAACCTTGCTAAATATTTGGATCCCTTCCTATATTTTAGGATCTCACCATATAATTTAGGAGAGTTAGCTCTAACATTTTGCACAATTAAAATTTAAATTTTTGTTATTAAATTAGAGCCAAAATTATTTTTATAAAACAAAACCATCATATGATAAATAATACTATGATTATTTATATATTTTTGGTCTGGATTTGGTCTTAAATATCTATTATTATAAATAAATATTTATACAAATATTATTATAAATAATGAATAATTTAAATGACTTTTAACAAATATAAATTAATTTAAATTTTAGTTACATAATTGAATTAAAATTTAAACATATTTCTATTTTTACTTTCATCATTTAAAAAAATCAAAATTATTCTTACTTATATCAACCAAAATTATTTTATAATTTATGGGCTTTTAAAAAAATGTTACTCTTATAAATAAATTTTATTAAGTAAAAAACGTGAATTACTAAATAAATACTATTTATAAATAATGAATAAATGGAACATGAGTCACTAAATTATAAAAAATAGTTATTATAACTTAATGAGCTTTAACAAATAAAATTAATTTAAAATTTTAATTATACAATTAAAATTCAAATCTATTTTTATTTATCATTAAATTAAAACTATTTTATTTTTATATATATAATTTATTTATATCATACAGATAACCAAAATCATTATTATTTTTTATATCTGTATCACATAATAAATAAATTAAAATTTATAATTTATATGAGAATGTATGCTAATAAATGAATGCAAATGTGAAATGAATGTCATGCATGAATCAATTTATCATAAAAATTAACAGGCAAATTTTGGGGTATGACACCTACTCATTTTTTTCTCAATCACACAACCCGTGAATGGTGTTTACAACTCAATGAACAATGTTGAATGTTACAACTCAACTAGGACAAACCTTATATACCAAGTTACTGAAACATAGAGGTGTACATAAAGATTCAACACTAATCATATTAGGGCATTAGAGTGGAATACAATAAATACTATGTTCTCAAGTTTATAGACTTAACATTTTCGAACAAAGTTTACAACTCAATTAAACCAAAGTCTATGACTTATGATATGAAAGGAGGCGCTAGAATGGTGCACAAACAAAGGCTCGAAACATAAACCCTAACACAAGGTATCTTCGAAACTTTCACACTCAAAAAATGAGGTTTGAGTCTCCTTAAATAGCAATGCAATCCTGGGATTTTTTTCTTGGCTTTCTGATTTAATTTCACCCAAAATAATAGCAGAATCTTGTTGGATTTGATTTGCTCCAAAAAGTTCTCCAACAAAAGATATGATTTATTATTAATTTAAATTAAGACTTAAATCTCCATTTTAATTAATTTTATCTTCAACAACTATCAAACAAATCACACAAACGCATTGCACAAATACATTATTGAATCTGATAGAATCTTAACCAGATTTTTGCTCCAAAAATACAACAATATTGACTTGCTGAACCAGGGTCAGATGTTGCACTGCACATATGCTGGAATATTGTGTTCCACATGTTGCACAAGAACATCCAAATGACTTCTTCTCCATGAATACATGTTCTTCTTTGAAGAGTGAATCTTGGATTAAAAAAAATACTGAACCACAACTGCAATAAATGTTACAACATATAATAACATATGTCTTGTTGATGAATACCAGATGTTGTAACAAACATGTTGGAACATCGTGCTCCATATATCACACTAGAGCATCCAAAACGACTCTTCTTCTTAAAGGTCTTTTTTGTAGAGTATTTCTTGGAAAAAAATCTTCCTTCAAGGTACATTTAATCAATCTTCTTTGACTAAAACAAATCAAATATTTTTTCAAATGATTTTGGATTATTAACACACACTTTCCCCCTAAAAGTAAAACTCTGGATCATCTGAAGAAGTCAGTACCTCAACACTTCTAAAGAACATTAGAAGACAATCAGAAACCAATCCTTCAGCCTATTGCTTAACTAGTTTTGTCAAGCACTTTAGCCAAACAGCTCTTGCAACTAGTCATGTCAAACACTTTAGTCAACGACTCTTTTTTTGCAACAAACTCAAATGATGAAACACATGTTGGAACATCATTTTCCATGTGTTGCCTAAAATCATTATGTACATATGTTGTTTTGCCTAATGCAACCAATCCAAAAGGAACAACACCGAATATTGAAGTATTGTTTAAAGTCTGATCACTAAACATTATCTGATAAATTATGCAAGTTATTCTTTTCAATATTAGCTTTAAAGTATTTGCAAGTACACTGGTGTATTAGCTCATTATGTATGTTATATTCTTTAGTGTATATGCAAGCTAGTATCAAATTAGTTTGGTTTGCGCTTTATTGAAAAAATGTGAAAAATCCATTCTAAACGAATAAATATGATTTTTTTTTTGGGTTAGACATCAAATTCTATTGAAACCAAACCAAACCGACATGCAAACACCTATATTTGACAATGAGCAGTTAATGGAGACAAAATATCACCCACCAAAATATGGTATACAATACGTCTATTCGAGTTAGTAGAGGAATACCTCATTATGGAGAAAGCATATAGGCCCAGGGAAACTTGTTGTCTTAGTCGGTGCAAACTTCCCAAAGTAATAGTTGGAAATGATGTAGTATCCATACCTGGAAATAGGCTACAAGAAAAATATTAGAAGTTATGTAAAGAACTTATTATATAAGTTTTGAATATTACTTGAAGAAGACAAGTATTTCTTGCCAATTCTTTTGTCTTAAACTTAATTGCACCATCCTATTGGGTGTGCAAGTGAATAAGACATATACCTCCCCAATAAAACTCATGAATATTGTCTACATCTGTGAAGTCTCCCAGGTACATTACATCATATATATTACACTCTTATCAACAAAGATAAACGTGTCAATTAAGTACAAGAAGTAAGTTTTAATGACATATATATATAGTGATGCTCAATGCGCTTAACACTTATATGATGGGAAAAAGGATATCAAATGATAGGTGTACAATTTATGCATCCATTTAATAATTGTATGACATCTTTGGGTATAAATAATCTCTTTTTCAATGTCCTCGTGTGTAACTCACAACTCATCAATCAACAAGTCTATCACCTTGGACCTATGAATAATAATATGATCTAATAGATGATAGGTATGTGATAGGCATATGGAGTATACATGGGAATCACTCTAGGGTGAAGGTTATATAATGAATAAATAGATGAAATGACGATGTCTCAAAGTGCCATATCTCATCAAACATTAACAATAATTTATGGTTTTTATAAGTATATGCAACATGTAAGAAATATTTCAAACCAAACGAGTAAGTGAATTTTGAAACCATACCTCATCAGGTTGCACTAGTGCAAATATCTTTCGGTCATGGATAACACACTTTAGTGTGTCACAATGTCAAAAAGAAGAAGTTGTGTACATAATTATAGGGGGGTAAAATTATGACTTATATCATGAAGTTATAGAAAAAGTGATTGAAAGAAAAGAGACTCGAGTAATTGGAAATCAATTTGGTTTTATGATTGGACCAACAAAACTGACACTTAATTTTTATTGATTTGGACAAGGCGTATGATAGAGTGCCTAGAGAGATTTTATGGAAAACCATATAGAAGAAAAGGGTTATGATTTCATTTATTCGAGCTATCCAAATATGTATGAAGGGGTATCGGCTAGTGTGCAAACACAAGTTGGAGAGACATACGATTTCCCAATTATAATAGGTTTGCATCAAGGTTCAACCATAATCCCCTGTCTTTTACCTTTATTTTAGATGTACTCATGGAACACATCTAAAAGCTAGCACTGAGATGCAACTTTTTGTAGATGATATAGTTCTACTTGGAGAGTCGAATGAGTATTTAATTGAGAGGTTGGAGACTTCGATATGAGTTTTAGAAACACATTTTTTTTGTCTAAGCAGAAGTAAGATGTAGTATATGGAATGTAAGTTCAACAAAAGAAGAAGTGTGTCAAACCTATATGTGAAACTTAGAGACCATATCATTCCCGAGGTCACACATTTTAAATATATTAGGTATGTAATACAGAGTGATTGAGAAATAGAAGAGGATGTAAACCATCAGATTCAACCTGGGTAGCTGAAATAGATGTGTGGTAAGACTTTATATAATAGAATTAGAAATAAAAGTAGTATTAGTGAGTGTTGGGGTAACACCTAAAATGAAGAAGACGGTGAAAAATGGACTTAGATAGTTTGGGCATTTAGAGAGAAGACCCGTAAATTATGAGTCTGTTTGTTTTGACTTTTAAAAAAATATTTTTTATAGTGTAACATAATTCTGGGTAAAAAAAATTTACAAAGAAAGTTTTCATAAAAGCTTCAAATGAAAATTTGTTTTAATAGTTATTCTTAAAATGTTATTTTAGATATTTTATCATTTTATTAAAACTTTTTTTGGGTATCAAAATTTCAAAAAATCACTTAACTTTGAAGTTATTTCAAATAGGTTTTCATAAAAATCATTTTTGAGATACAAAAATTAGGATTTCGATTATATTTTGATCTTCAATAATTTATGTTTATGTTATAGAATATCAAAATTAGTTTTTCAATTTAGAAAAAATGAATATAAAAAAACTTGTAATATTTTGAAAAACGGTTTTATAAAGTCCATTTTTAAAAATACAAAGAAAAAATATATTTTTAAAGTTGATACAAACTAACCCTCTTATGTATTAAGGAGAGTTGATAAGATGGTGAAGACTTAAACAATTAGAGGAAGATGACGAGTTAGAAAGACTATAAGAGAATTTATTAATTTTTTTCCCGAGATTAACGATTTGGATAGTAGCATAATCTTGAATAAAATATTATGATAAAAGTTAGTCCATGCAACTGGTCCCATTTAGTGGGACAAGGCGTATTTATTGTTGTTGTATAACTGATACGTCAAAATTACAATGAGAAACATGTTTCTCATAAAATGGCAACCAAGATAGGTTGATGGTTCATCGAAAAGTTCTACTGGTGCGGACTGAAGCCAGAGCTAGTGCCTGAGGCTCAACTTTAGGCTGAGTCCAATAACACGATTTTTTGTGAGACCGACAATACAATCCTTCATTAAACATGGATAAACATTTGGCTTAAGTTTGTAGTAGAGGGTATACCATATTTTCTTCATTCTGAGATGTCTGCCTTGAGTCATATTGAGAACCATGAGTTCGAGACGATAAGTCTAGGCCAACTTAAGATGCAATTTCTTTCGATGAACAATGATATTTTGAGTTATCCTACCATATTTAGTAGTTTTTGTATATTTGATTGAAAAATAAAAATAAAAAATAAATATTTCTAAAAATGAGGGATATACAAACATATTTATGTAGTAATGAAAATGAATTCTAAAAGGATCTTTCTACAATTATCCTCCTTACCAAAAAAAAACATGACAACAAATTCAAAGTTTCTAAAATCCTACATAATAATGTAAAAAAATATAAAAAATATATTATAAAATTAAATATATGTGATATATTGTTAAATAATTAAAACTAAATTACAGTTGTTTGCACTTAATAATTTTTTTAAAAAATATTTTTATGTGTTTTAAAAATTTAAGATTGCAAAACTAATAAGATGAAATAGTACAAGACTAAATAACTTTCATATATGTCGTCTTAAAGGTTCTAAAAGAAGATCTCTAAGAATTCTTTTTAAAAGAACAATATTGAAATTTAAAAAAAAGTCTAAAATATATTTACAATAATTTTTTTTATCTAATTTTTTTTGAGCACATCATCAACCATTATTTTAGAGTCAATTTTAGATTATATATATATATATATATATATATATATATATATATATATATATATATATATATATATATATATATATATATATATATATATATATATATATATAATTCTTGGATTCAATTACGAATATTATGACATATATTGATAGTAGAATTTTCAAAACTTTTTAAAATACCCATCAATTGACCTATATTGATTGATTTAATTAATTTCAAATAAAATTAAAATTAATTTAATTAGCTTAATCAATTTAAAACTTTATTAACATTAATATCATCATTTCTTACAACTTTTTCCTATAATAGAAACCTCCTTACTTTTTCTCATAGAAGAGAAGTGGTAAATTTTAACTAATTGAGCTTGATAAAGATGGTTAGATATTAAACTTAAAAAAGTGCCAAATTTTGAAATAAGATTAATTGAAGAATATTAATGGAAACTCAATGTTTGGACATGACCCCACTCCCTCATTATTACACATCTCCAACCCTAATCCACAAAGCAAACTAAATGATTAAAATTTTATAAAAATGATGTCAATTTCTTTCTCTCTCCACATCAATCCATCTCTCTTTCTCTCTCATCCTCTCTGCAACAAAACCAACTCTCTCACAAAACTTTTCAACACTTTTTCACAAGCAATCTCTCATAGAGAGAAGAAAAAAATAAATTAAGTATAGAAAATCCAAGGTTTTCTCATTCAATCCAAATCCATTATTCTGCTTCATTTCTCTTCCCCTTTTGAAACCCCTTTTTACTGTGCTTCAAAGTTTCAACCTTGATCTTCTTCACCCAACTTCATAGTCTCTCTTTCATTCAGATTTTAGGGTTTCCATTATTACTGGGTCACTTTCAAGTTCATTCCTTTGATGGATTTTTGTAGTGTTTGGTCTTAAATGGGTTAAAGGGTCAAGGTTTCTAGTGCTAGATTTTTCAGTGGGGTCGTGGATAAAGTGTAGAGGAATCACATTGTGTTTTGTGTAAAAAGGGAGGGTTTTTATCTACTTGATAAGATGTTGCTTTGTGTTCTTTTGTTTTGGGGGCTTTTATGAACAGTGGTTGCTTTTTTTGGAAGCTTATTTTGGAAGCAATTTACTTCACTTTTGAACGTGATAGATAGTATTTAGTGCTATCATGGACTCGCACATTGTTCTCTTTTGATCCATTTTGCTTTCTTTTTTTTCTTTTGAATTTCGGCTCATTTTTACTTGTGAAACCCGTGAAATTTCTCTCTTTTATTTATGGTGTTGGAGTAGTTGGTTTTATTAATTTAGTGTAATTTGGTAGATCAGGCTGGTTTATTTTATGGGTAGCATTAATGATTTAGCATCAGAAAATTTTGGATATAAGGGTCATTGGATTCATGGTGATGGTTGTCAATAGCTTTTGATGATGTTTTAGTTTTAGTCATAGAATTGGGGTTTCTCGCGGTGGAATCTAAGGAGGCCATGGTGATGGAGGACATAGGGTTGTTCAATCAAGTTTGGCAATGGGTTAGGTCCCGAAAAGATGCCTGTTGGCGGGCTCGAACTGTGGTAGTGTGTTGTAGAGACAGAACTGCGATGTTTATGGAAAGGCATTGGCCTACGGTGTGTAAGGGTTGCTCAAAGTTGGGGAGCTTACTTAGGTTATCATTGATTTTTTGGAAGGATTCTGCTCTAAGGGGGTTTCAATCGTTCATTAGGTTTGGTTCGGTGATGCTCTTGCTTATAATGTGGAGCTGCTTTCTTAGTCTGACTTCGATGTATTGCTTGGTTTATGTGCTTGTGAGTATGGTATGTATTTGTTTTCAACCTGTCTGAATCTTTGTTATTGCTGTTCTTGTAATTAGGCTAAAATGAGTTCTAAATATCATGGTAGATTTTTATTTATAGATGTGTTTGCATTAGTTCAATTCGGTAACTAATACTTTTGCAAAGAATTCAGTGCTTCTCACGGTTCAATTGAATGCTTCAGGTTACTGCTGGTGTTGCGATCCAATACTTGGGTTATACTCCTGGGCTTTTTATCGTAGGGCTTTTTGCTATTCTTATTTTGTGGATGTATGCTAACTTCTGGATCACAGGATTGTTACTCATAGTTGGAGGTATGATACTTTTATTATCGTTCTGATTTTCAGACATGTTGTCTTAGTGACCACGATAAAATAAGAGAAAACGTGCCGATTGTTTTATCATATTGTTTTCACTCCACTGTTAAAATTGTGAGCAATTTGGTAGGATCGCACAATACTATGAATTTTTGCCCCTAAACCGTGCTGGATTACCTATGGGATCAGGAGCTGTTGAGAACAAATTTGAATTGCAATCAAATCGGATGACCCTCGTAAAGCCTTATTGAGCTGGGCCGAACTGAAGCACCCCTTTAGCCCTGCGACACCTTTTCCACCACTTCTGCTTTGCGCAGGCTCTGCCATGACGTTGCACTGCTTCCTCTTTATCACCGCACCTTGTGGCCAATCCCTCCTGTGGTTGACTGTGGATGGCCTTCTTTCCATCTGCTCTGACGCAGTATCATCTAATGGCCACCGTTGAGTTTCTGGACTTTATGACTCTAGATGGAGCCTTTTAGTGTTAGATATGTTATTATTTTGCTATTTGTCAATTTGTTTTATTTTTGTTCAAGGTTGGGCTTAGCCTATTTATTGTGTTCTATTTTCTGTTGTATGCTTGTTTAGGTTTGGCCCATTTTCATCGTTTACGTTGTTAGATAGCTCTAATTAGCTTAGATTAGTGGGTTAAAAGGAGTTGGAGGCCCAGGGTTCAAGACCGGACAATGGTGTAAACATAATACTAACAATTAACTACTAACAATTTGCCATTAAAAAATAGCGTAGATTAGTTCTAATTTGTATTTTAGGTAGGATCATATGATCTGTGCTACAGTCCTTAAGTTACAATCTTTCTCTCTTCCTTCCTGTCCTAGGTAGGATTTGTGTTTGACAACATTGCAACTACAACAACTAAGCCTTATCCTATTAAGTGGGGTCAACTACATGGATCAAACTCTGCCATAATGTTCTATAAAAACCATGCTTCTATCCAACTCATTAATCTCAAGTTCATTTTTAATAGTTCCTCCAGTAGTTTTTTTAAGTCTTTCCTCTACCTCTAGCAGTTTTAGCAGTTTGACCACCTTCCATCTGAACTACTCTCCTTACTACAGGATCTACTTGTCTTCTCTCTACATGCCAGCTTCCACCATGGATACAATAAATATGTTCATACTTGAGGCAATATGCTTCAATTGTATGACTACCACTCCTTTGTATTGGTCATTGATGTTTCTTCATTTTACAGTTGTATACCAAGGGGCTTGGCTTCTATTTAGAGTGTGTTTGGAAAACTGGGATTTTATAGTCAGGATGCTCATGCATCAAACTCCACAATTCCTAGCTTCTACGCTTCCACGATGAAAGTGCACCAGGATGCAAGAAATGAGAAATGGATGTGCATCCAAACATATGCTTAATGTCTCTATTTGATTCAAAAGTTTGTTATTAGCTATCATCATTCATGAAACTCTGCCCGGTTCCAGTTCTCGCTCTATGACGGCAAAAACACACATCTATTTTTGTTTCTTAATAGAATATTTGTTCATTTTTTTGTCCTTGTTAGGAGTTATTATAATGAAGTCATTAGAAATTCGTCTCGAGTATATAGGCTCAGCCCACATATATTTCTTAAGTAATTCTCAACCAAATTTTTATGGTATAATATTAATAGATTGTGTTTTTCAATCACGAATGCAGGTTATTTGTTCTCCCTAAATCATGCACGCTTGGTGGTATTAATTGGAACCGCATATGCTATGTATTCTGTTCAAGTAAAAGTTGGATGGCTGGGTGTCATCCTTGCCGTAAACCTTGCATTTCTTTCAAATGACATTTTGAATTTTCTGCTCCAATTGTTTGACAACGTGAGTGAAAGTCCGCATTCTGAAGAGCAGAAGCAACCAGAACCAGTTCCAGAAGATGACTTTGCTGAAGCGTGTGAATATCCTATCCCACCGGTTGAATCTGAGAATTTGCAGTCATGCAAATCATCCAGTAAACCACCCGCTGTCACCGCATCAGTTGTTGATAAGCAGAAAGAACTTTTGGTCAATAAAGTTGTTAGAGAGCAAACAAATTCAATTGATGAAATGAGAAGGATATTGAAGAGTCTGAATCATTATGAAGCCCTTGGATTTAACCGCCACAAAAAGATCGACGCAGCAGTTTTGAAAAAGGAATACCGGAAAAAGGTATTTATTGTTATCTAAATATTTCACAGGCTTTATCACTTTTTTTTTAGTATTAGTAGTATTAGTTAAGAGAATATCAATTATTAGAAACAAAATAGAAATGAAGACAACATCCGACCGGCTTGTTTATGATATTTTGCGAGGAATATTCCCATTCTTTTTTCATTTGATCATGTAGGCTATGCTCGTGCATCCTGATAAAAATATGGGCAGTTCCATGTCAAGCGAGTCATTTAAGAAGCTTCAATGTGCATACGAGGTAAAGTTCTATGTAAAAGCTGCAGAGGCTATCTTTATATTTGATATGTAGGCATTAAATGCATATGATTTCCATGTTATAATATGTAAGACATAAATATTATGACACTTTTCCAGGTTCTTGCCGACTCTGTGAAGAAGAGAGACTATGATGAACAATTAAGAAAAGAAGAATCCATGGCTAAAAGTGTCTGCCAGAAATCCCACAGTAGTTCACATCAGGTAAATCTCACAATATTCTTGTGAATGACCGACATATTCTACTTGATCTCTGCACATAGAGTCCGAAGAATCTTGTGAGTGATCTTTATTAGAAAAATAGTGATGATACACGTTTTCTCCTCAGGATAATACGGAATATCGTTCTGAAGAATCCAGACGGATACAGTGCACAAAGTGTGGTAATTCACACGTTTGGGTGTGCACCAACAGGAGTAAGGCCAAAGCAAGATGGTGTCAGGTCTGATTTTGATCCATTACATCCTGATTATTAAATTCCTTCTTTCTCTTAATTTCATGCCCACTTCACATGAATTTTTCATCTTCTCTGGAAACAGGATTGCTGTCAGTTTCATCAAGCGAAGGACGGCGATGGATGGGTCGAATATAAGGGGTCTTTAGTTTTTGACAGGCCTCAAAAAGTAGGCAAATAGTTTCCCCTACTTCATCTCATTATTTGCATTTAGTTTCTGAACATTGATCTTGTCTTCACAGGTTGAAATCCCGCGTGCTTTCGTTTGTGCGGAGAGTAAAATATTTGACGTATCGGAATGGGCTATATGTCAGGTCAGTGTACTCTACAAAAGATATTCTCGGTACACATAATTCATCATGACTGACAAATGTTATATCTTGCAGGGAATGGCTTGTAGGCCTAACACTCATCGACCAAGCTTTCATGTAAACATGGTTGGTTTAGAGAAAAGCCAGCGCTGCAATTCAAGTAGATTCCCATGGGATTTGGACGCCGAAATGATGATGGACGAAGACGAAGAGGCGTTTGACCTGTGGCTTCAGCAGGCTTTAGCATCCGGTCTCTTTTGCGAGTCTTCCAAACGCAGGAAGAGTTGGAGTCCATTCAAATTGCCTCAAAAGAAAGGGAAAAAACAATGGCGAAGAACGTCGTGCTGAAAAGCTCAATAGGGAAAATTCATGGTTCATTGCCTTATCCCTAAGGGATTGGATGGAGTAAACATTTTGTAGAAGAAAATCAAAATGGATTGTTGAGATCAAAACTAAAAGGAATTGCTAGCTAGCAACAGTCGAAACAGGATGAGTCATGAGAGAGCCAAAAACCTTGGCTTCTAGAAGTTTCACACATTGCTCATATTCCTTAAGGTTTTCAGAACTGAGCATAAGTAATGTGGCCTTTTGTATTCTTGTTGTTCTTATGTTAGATTAGAAGGTACTCTTTTTCAATGCTTACTAAGGACTAGTCTTGGTCCTTTGTATATACATGCTAATAAAAAAAATTATCATTTGCCTTCAAATTTGATCATCAACATATATTTTAGACTTTGTTACTTCTTCTTCAAACTCCTTTCTTCTTTAAACTGAGTATATGGTTGGTCAACATAAAAATATAAATGTTTTTATTCTTTATTTGTGATATTCTTAGAGTTCGAATTTTGCGTGTACTATTCTTTTTTAAAAAATATTTTGATATTTACACGGCAATGCAAGTGAAGGGTAGAAAATAAAATTGAGAAAAAGCAATATACTTTTTGCTTTCATGTTCATATTTTATTGGCATCTATATCTTTAAAAAGTATAGAAATTTTATTTGGTAAGTTTGTGTTTATCTCATGAACTACTTAGATGATAAAACAAAATTAATATTTTGCAATTTGCAATTTCTTTTTATATTCTTCACTCTATATTTTGCTAGTGTTTTGATCGTTGCACTCTTAAGATTTTGCAATCCGGATGCACCACACAATTTATTAGGCTAAATTAGCCCGAAAGCATACCATTACGTAAACAAAGATATGGATATTGTTATATATTGTTATCCGGATGAACCACACGCTATCAATATCAGAGCGCACCCCAATGTCTAATGTCTGGAGAGTAGAATCCGCATTGTCACGACTTTTGCATTATAATTTTTTAAACCCTTTCTCTCATGTTCATATAACATTTTTCATTAAACCTTTTTGAAATTTCTTCCATTCATATTCAATAATTTCGCCTGTAAACATAATTTTATTGTATTTTGACATCAAAAATATTATAATTGTCTGAAATTACAAGTAATGTATATGTCTATTGTGGATATATGTGCTTTCAGATATGACGTTTGAAGGAACATGTTTGGTTTTGATGATGACATCACTCTCAAGTGAAGTCTTTATCAGAAGTGTCAATCAAGTTGGGTGCTTCAAGATCAAGATATCAAAGGTCATCTAATATGATGATCAAGTTTTAGTGCTTGAAGATCAATATATCAAAGTCGGACAACACCTTATGCCAATGGCTTTCAGTGGAGTCAATGGGGATCTCTGATTAAACTATGCGCCTGGTGATGATGTCTATCTTGAAAAGTTATCTCAAGCCTCATCAGAAGAAGATTCAAAGTTCTAGTGAAGTGTTAAAGTAAAAAATAATATAGTAAGGAATCAGAAACTTCAGAGTTGTGAAAGATAGAAAGTGTTAAATCTCGTTGAGTCTGTGTCTAGTGATTTGTGTATGTAAAGATATAAGACTAACACTCAATTTTACTAAGAAAAATCACACACGCAATTTCAGTTAATTGGAAAACATCTCTCTTTTTATTAAAACAACCAGAAAATATTTTTGTGCCTAGCTAATTGCCTAAAAGCTCAAAAAGTTCTTTACGAGATAAATTTGTATAGTATAATCAATTAGCCCTTTGGCCTAATCGATTATCTATTTTTATAACGCCTCATAATCAATTATTAGGGTGAATAATCGATTAGTAACGATCCTTTTGAATATCTTTCATTTTTGTATTTGATAATCGATTATGTCATGTGTTTAATCAGTTATCCACATTAAAAATGGCCATGAATCTTTTCCTTTTTAAACCAAAATTTATCCTATAAATAGAGGGACGTCATTCACTTCATTTCACACCATAAATCATATTAGAAATACATATCTCTCTCTCTCTTCTTCCCTTATTTTCAAACTTTTACCTTAAAGTTTTTGAGAGCGAAGTTTTTATTTCTGTGAGGTATCCGTAGTTAAAACTCTATGTTTGGTTCGGAAGTTAGCCATTGTAAAACTCCAATCCTTGTGCAAGGATGTTTGTGGGTAAACCCTGTCAAAATATCACAACATAGTGGAAACTCTCGAGAAGGAATTATTGGAGATAGGAGTGGATCATATCATTAGACCAGACTTCTATAAATCTCTGGTGCTTTTCTCTCTTCCCTTAACTCTTTACTTTTCAGTTATTTATTTATGATAGATTTCCATCTATTTGATTTTCTATTTGTCACTGCTTTATCTTGTTTGTTTTACAAATGTATTTTAAACTTATATTTTGTTAAACATTTCAATTTGAAAATAGTTTTTCAAATCTACACAATTCACCCTCTCTTGTATTTAGATTCACATGCCCAACAAGTGGTATCAGAGTCTAACTTCTATTTAAAGATTAATCATCTAAGGATGATGACTCAAACACTTCTTCTTTTAACAAGGGCATTTTCTTAGATACACTTCCACCGCTTGAAGGTTGTAGGTTTGAATTATGGAAATTTATGTTTGAAACTTTTATCATTGTAAATGATTTTTAAAAGTGGGAAATTTTAATCAATGGTCAGTTTATTCCTACCTTCTCCTTTAATTTTGAGAAAGTAAATAAACACGGTTTTGATTGGACCGAAGAGGGTAAAAGAAAAGTCCAACTTTGTTTTGAAGTCAAATATATTTTGATAAATGCTTTGAGATCCGAGAAATGTTATCATGTCTTACTTGTGAGTCCACCAAGAAAGTGTGAGATACTATTGAAATGATTTATAGAGTTTCTTCAAGTATCAAAACAAGAGATAATGAATACACGAACCCAAGAATTTAAAATTTCGAATGAATTTGAGAGTCATTCTTATAGATTGTAGTCAACCATTAGAACCCTATGAGGATTTATTAGAAACTTTGTTTTTAAAATCTATCTAAAGATTAAAAATTGGAATCAGAAAAATTTGATTCAATCCTTAATTTAAAAGATAATAGTGAGTTTGTTGAGTTTCAAGAAGAATCCATGAAAGAGGAGATAATCAAGATACTCAATGAATTTATTTAACTTTTAAAATATGAAGGATAGCACTCAAACACATTAAAAGATTTTTTATCAAAAGAATATAGGAAAGAAATAGTGGAGTCAAATTTTCGCTCCCCATAATCGATTAGACCTAAAGTATAATCAATTATTTCTTAGTTCCCCTCATTAACCAAATCAGGAAGAATTGATCATACAACCATTATAATCATTTATTAGCCAGGGTAATTGATTATTCAGTGGCTATTTAAGGTGATTATCTCATTCCCTCTCCTAACACCATCTTGAATTATTCTTTGAGCTATCTAGTTGCTCTCTTGCATACTTTTGTGCTAGCTCTACTCATAGATCACATGCATCCTATGAAACTAAAAAGAGTCAGAACCTCCGCAAGCTCCTCTGCTCCATCATACTTATCCAATGATTTCTCAATCATGGAACAAGAAGTCAGATTCTAGCGATATTTCAGTGACATAGAAATTCTAACATCCTACTTTCTAGAGATAAGTGTTTTCAGAAGCTGAGTTTCTCAGATTGCTTGAAGGAGAAAGACTGAGAAAATTCATCTGTAATTCCCTGATGTAGATATATCCCACCTTGGTCATAATACTCTATGATAGCCTCAAATTTGAAAATGAAGTCATCACTAGCATTCAATCTCTCTGTCTTTTAAAGAGTTTGTAGAAATATGCCATCTTCCTTGTTCTGACTCCTATTACCATGAAATTGATCATAATGAAGATCTAGATTTCGGCACTTCCATACCTCTCCTCGTGAGGAGTGAGCACCCAAACATTCATTTGATTCACTATGTTATAAACCACATCCTCGTCCATAGAAAACACAATTTGGGATAATTGTCAAAGGCTGGTGTTCTTATGACACGGTTATTAGCCAACAAAATTGAAACAAATTGGGCCAGTATTGTGATCCATCACATGATGGTGATCAATAAGAAGGGAGCAACATGGATACCATATGGTGACTTGGTTTTGAAAGTCTTGGAGCTTCCAGGCTTCGATGTCGTGGATGAGGAATTCATGGATAACTATGTAGTGATAAGGAATGCGGCAATGAGGCTAATGAGAATTAAAATCAACAATGGGATACCATCTCAAAAGTCTCATAGGCCAAATGTAAGATTAACTATATGGAATGAAAGCTTGCTTAAATTCATCTGCCATCATGGTTTTTCACCGAGGAGGAGGATGAGGACTCGGAGTAGTAATTGCTTCTGGGGCCTGAACACGTCCATCATGGCTTCTGATGCCTTCAAGCTTCTAGGTATATCATTAATCAAGTCATTTAACAATATGGATAGCTTCAGATATTCTTCCCTGTGATGGCATGACTTCCATTTGAGCTCTAACATGATGCCTTAGTCTTATTTAATAGTTTCAGACATGGCTTGGTTTTGGTTCTCCATGTAGCCCCCCACTCCCTCATTTCTTCATATGCTTCCTCAAGGAGATCCATTTGTATCTTGGCTTCTTCACATGCCTCTCTCCATTCAGACATGTGTCTAGAGAGTAATCTTACAACTTCTCTCGTCCGGTGTTGTTCATCTAAGGACAGAGCTTTAGAGGTTCAATTTTTGTTTGTTCTATTAGTATTATAAATATCATTGTCTCTAACAGAACCTCATAGGCAAAAGTTATTTGTTCCATGTTAGCATACACATTGTGTAGAGGAATGGAGGTGGCAATGTTCATGCTTGGAAAATACGACTCAGAAGAAGAAAAGCAATGTTCATGCCCGAATCAAGAATTCGCAACCATTTTACTTAGGTTCAAAGTTCCACATTGTTTAATTTGAATTTTGAGTGTTTATATATCATAAACTAGCTTTGTTTGATGTCAAGTTATGGGTCGGAGAAATGATTCAAACAAATGGACCTTTAGCCCAAAAAAATTATTTTAAAATTAGCAATAAATATTTTCTATAAATATTTAATTCTAAATAAATATTTAAAATAATCTAATTAAAATTATCAATTTACTATGTAAATAAAAAAATATTAAATAATAAATAATCATAGTCATCATTGCCAACTCATTAAAAATATTTTTTTCTCAATCATCATTGCCAACTCATTAAAAATATTTTTTTCTCAATCATCATTGCAACGTATGCAAAATTGGAGGAAGATCGTCAAAATTCCAAGTGATGTAAAATTCATGGACCAAAATAGCTAGTTTTTAAAATGGAGGGATTAAAATTTAAAAACATCAAAGTAAGGAGACCAAAAATGCATTTAAGATAATTATTTATAATTTTGATAATGTCCATAGACAACATAAATATAATTAAAATATATATATCTTAGAAATCCAATAAAAATATAAGTTATATTTATTATTGTTAAGAAATGTGGTTGGGTCTAACTCAATCCTACAAAATCGGTTGGTAGAGTGAGGATTGTCCCCACTTGTAAACTCATGTTCAGGTCATATTGTAAGATAATGAAAATCGTATCCTTCTCATTGATATGAATAGAATAGATATACATCAATGTGTAACATTTGGTCAACTATCTAATTATGATACAACATAATTATAGGAAATTAATTATGACTAATTATAACAAAATATTATATTCTATCACACCCCTGCAGTCGAAGCAAGAGGTTCACGGACGCTTAGACTAGTCCGAAAATCATCAAAGAGAATGCGAGGAAGTCCTTTGGTGAAGATGTCTACGATCTGATGTCTTGAGGGAACATGAAGGACGCGAGCCTGATCACGAGTTACCTTTTCCCGAACAAAATGAATGTCCATCTCAATATGCTTAGTGCGCTGATGCTGCACAGGATTATCAGATAGATAGATGGCACTAACATTGTCACAATACACCAAAGTGGCCTGAGGAATAGGAAAATGGAGTTCCAGGAGAAGATTGCGAATCCAACACGATTCGGAGACAACATTGGCGACCCCTTATATTCGGCTTCAACACTGGAATGAGAGAGAGTTGGCTGCCTTTTGGAAGACCAAGAAATAAGGTTGTCACCTAGAAAAACACAGTACCCAGATGTAGAATGTCTGGTGTCAGGACATCCACCCCAATCAGCGTCAGTGTAGGAGATAAGCTTTGTAATGGGAGATGGAGATAAGTGTAGTCCAAAATGTAAGGTTCCCTGAACATAACGCAAAATGCGCTTAAGAGCAAGCATATGTTCCGTGCGAGGGGCATGCATGTGAAGACAAACTTGTTGAACAGTATATGATATATCAGGTCGAGTGAAAGTGAGATACTGCAGGGCCCCTGCAAGACTCCGATACAAGGAGGGATCCTCATAAGAAGTGTCGGAGGAGGTATTGAGTTTCTGCTTGGTGTCAACAGGAGTGGCTGATGGTTTACAGGACGCCATGCCAACACGTTCAATGATCTTTGATGCATAAGTGCTTTGATTGAGAAATATGCCATCAGTATGACGAGATACTGCAATACCCAAAAAGTAACTCAGAGGGCCTAAATCCTTCATTGCAAACTCAGATTCTAAGAGTGACATAATTGATTGGCGGAGGACCTGAGTGGAGGTGATGAGGATGATGTCGTCTATATACAGCAGAATGTAGGCCATGTCTAAACCTTGTTGATATATGAAGAGGGAATGGTCTGATGTGCTATGGCGAAAGCCAATGGTGGCGACATAGTCAGCAAAACGTTGGTACCATGCCCTAGGCGCTTGCTTGAGACCATACAATGACTTCTTCAACCGACATACATAATCTGGATGACGGAGGTCGCGGAAACCCAATGGTTGATGCATGTAAACAGTCTCATGAAGATCACCATGTAAAAAGGCATTATGGACATCCAGTTGATGAATGGGCCAGGATTTGGAGAGAGCAATGGTAAGCACTGTTCGAATGGTAGCGGGTTTCACCACGGGGCTAAAAGTCTCATCACAATCCACGCCTGCAACCTGTGACCTGCCATCACCTACAAGACGAGCCTTATAACGCTCAAAGGAGCCATCAGAATTTTTCTTATGCCTAAAAATCCACATACATCGAATAAGATTAACATCAAAGGACGAGGAACTAAATCCCACCTCTTATTTCGAATAAGAGCATCAAATTCAGATTGCATTATGGATTTCCAATTCGGGTCTGATAAGGCTAGTTTGGGGTTTTTAGGTATGGGAGAGATGGTGTGGTTAGAGTGAGAGATTGATAAGTTAAATATCGTACAGGGTTTGACAATGCCTTTCATGCTTCTGGTGGTGATGGTTCGTGTAGGTGGATGTGGATGCGGTTGAATTGATGGTGGTGATTGAGAGTTTATTGTAATGGGTGTGTTGATTAAAGAGGTAGGAGATGATGATTGTTGGTTTATTGAGGGTAGTGGTTGGTCAATTGGGATTGTGGGTGTAGGATGGTTATGTGCAACGGGTGGTGAAATTTGATTTTGCCACTGATGTATAAGGTAGGGGTGAAGGTCATCATCTAGGAATTGATAAGAGTGAGGTGAAGGGGAATGTATCTTGGTGAAGGGAAATTGAGTTTCATCAAAGATAACATGCCTCAAAATTATTAATTTTCTATTAGACAAATCAAAACACTTATAACCTCTATGATTCAGCGGATAACCCAAGAAGACACACAAAGTAGAGCGGGGTTGTAACTTATGAATGGTAGATGACGGGAATAATGGATAACATAGACAACCAAAGACTCTGAGATATGTGTAGGTGGGATCACGATGATACATGAGTTGTGTTGGTGACTGATTATGAAGTGTTTTACAGGGAATAATATTTAACAAGTAAGTTGCCATGTGGAGAGCATGATGCCAAAACGAGGGGGGAACATAAGAATGAGCTAGCATAGTACATATCATATTATTAATGGTTCTTATTTTGCGTTCCGCTTTCCCATTTTGTGAGGATGTGTGGGGACAAGAGAAACGAAAAACTAGACCATGATCAGTGCAATATTTTTGAAAAAGCTCATTATTATATTCACCGCCATTGTCACATTGAAATGTTTTGACTTTTTACAAAAATTGAGTTTGAATGAGTTCAGTAAGTGACTTGAACGTTTCAAACACATGGGATTTTCTGCTAATAGGAAAAGTCCACAAGAAGTTTGTAAAATCATCTAAGAATAAGACATAATATTTATGACCAGCAGAACTTAAAATTGGAGACGTCCATAAATCACTATGTAAAATGTCAAAAGGCATCAAAGTCGTAGTTTGAGAATCAAAAAATGGCAATTTAACCTGTTTGCCTAAAACACAATAGTCACAAACGACAGAAGAATTAAAAGGTTCACAACATATGAACTTATTTTTGCAAAGGGAATTCAAAACAGACACGCCAGGATGACCAAGACGACTATGCCAAAGACCGGATGTGAGACCGATAAAACTAGAAGGAGTGGTAACTGGATAAAGATCTCCACGGGTGTCACATCTGAGAAGGGTGATCCCCGTCTAAAAATCAGAGACAGTAAAACCAAAAGGATAAAAGGAAACAAAAACATTGTTGTCAGTGGTGAGTCGTCTCACAGAAATTAAATTTTTAATAATTTTCGGGGCATGCAGGACATGGTTAAGGTGAAGGGGTTGGTGAGATGTGGTTATTTGTAGGGCTGTTCAAATCCAATCCAATCCAAAAATAAATCGAAAACCGAACCGAAAAAACCAAAAACAAAAAAAAAAAACGAATTTTTTTGGATATGTTTGGACCACCTTGTAGAATAACCGACCGGTTCGATTCGGTTTTCGGTTGGCTGCATGAAAACCGAACCAATCCAAACCAAACCGATATTTATTCATGATTGTTGTTCTGTTACATACAGGAAAATTGAATTGTTGCAAGATTCTAAAGTATATTAAATTCAATTAAATTAAATTCTTTATTGCAATTCTATTGAAATTATATTAAATTTATTGTTGTTCTTTTGTTCAAATCCAATTGTTGACGGAAAATTAAATTGAATTGTTTTCCTGTCATGCAAATTGATTGTTCAAAAAATTCATCAAGGCATGTAAAAAATATTAAATTGTTGTAGGAAAATTCAATTTAATATTTGAAGTGTCATATTGGAAAATTCACCATCAACGGATTCCACGGTCATGTAAAAATTAAATTGGTTTCTTATATATATATATATATATATATATATATATATATATATATATATATATATATATATATATATATATATATATATATATATATATATATATATAGAGAGAGAGAGAGAGAGAGAGAGAGAGAATGTTTTTGTCAGAATTTAAAAAAAAATTAAAATTAAAATTATTTTAGATTTAGAAGTAGTGTTTGTTTAAAAACCGAATAAAACCGAACCGAAGTAAACCGTATAAATTGGATCGGATCGGATTGGATTTTTTTTTATTGTCATCCAATAACCGAACCAAACCGTATGCTCTTTGTATCTTTGGATCAGATGATTTTTTGTCTCAAAACCGATCCAAACCAAATCGCGAACACCCCTAGTTATTTGTGTGTGTTCGGTGCCGTGAATTGGAATTCCATGGCCACTGCCTATAATGACTTTTTGATTTGAATTACTTACTGGAAAATAAGACAAGAGATTACATTGTGATGCGGCTGTGTGAGATGTTGCGCCCGTGTCCATGTACCACTGATTGTCAGGAGTGTGGAGTGACATGGTGTGCATTGTGGTCTCAATGTCTGTCAGTATCTGAGATGAGGTAGAGGTTGCATACACCTGAGGACGATGTCCTAGAATGCCTGGATGCTTAGGAGGATCGGCAGGGCGTATCCACTAAGAGGTGGGATACGGACACGGTGGCATAGTCCATGGTGGTGGAGCCCAACCCCATGGTTTCCAGGTTGGGTACTGTTGTTGTTGTTGCCAAGGAGGAGTGGACCAAGGTGAGGGAGCGCTGGGAGCTCCAGATTGAGGTGCACTGCAATTACCACGTCCCCCTCTGCGACCCTGGTTGCCACGGGAGCGAGAACGGTTGTCGGGGCGGCGGTTGCCATGCTGAGAGGTGTCTTCAGTAGGTTTCGACTGAGTGGTGTGCATAGCAGTATGAGAGCCTGTGTTTGCCATCTTATCCATATCGTCTTCTTCCAAAGTGAGCATGGAACGAGCCTGATAGAATGCCGGAAGAGGGTTGCTCTAGCGAATAAAAGTAGCAACACTGCAGTAAGCTTCTGGGAGACCAGAGATCAGTTGAAGGACCAGACAATGACTGTTGACAGGGGAGCCGACATTTCTCAACTGATCAGAAAACATCTTAAGACACCGACAGTAAGCTGAGACATTGGGAAAATCCTCCATACGAGTGTTAGAAAACTCTTTCTCAAGAGTGACAGCTCGAGCATTTTGGTTGTCCTGAAAAATATCTTCCAAGCGATTCCATGCTTCTATTGCAGTGGAGTTGGGTTCTAGAATAGTGGTAAGCAAATCGGTAGAAATAGTGGAATAGATCCACTGAAGAACGGTGGCATCAAGAGTGGACCATTGTTCATAGTTGGCGTCGGTAATGGCTGGTGGCTCTTTTTCGATAGATGGAACGATGTGATGCAGGGCTCGATGTGAGCGAGCATGGATGCGGAAAAGCTCGGCCCAGGTACCATATTGATCTTTTTCCCTCTCTAGAATAATAAGAATGTGGTTCCTAATATTGGAGACGACAAGTGCGGGATGAAACTCCTATTTAGAACCTTGAAACGTGGTGTTCTTGGGCTGGCCGAAATCACCAGTATCGACGGATTTGTGGGTATCAACGGCGGATTTATGGGTATCGGCGTCACTGTGTTCTGAATGGTCTGATTCAGACATGGCTGCAGGTGCGACGACGGCGGCGCGAACAGAGGCGGAAGGCGAGAGAATAAGGTGGTTCTCGTGTTCGGCGATGGTGGTACAAAGTACGGTAGTCTTGTTGCGGCGACAGACTTCAAGGAGGGAGAAGAAGCATGCGGCAGAGGACTGAATGAGGGAGAAGAAGAAACGCGTTTATGCGTTTGCTTTTTTTTTTTAGAGAAAAGGATCGGTTAGGATTGATACCATGTAAGATAATGGAAATAGTGTCTTTCTCATTGATCTGAATAGAATATATATACATCAATGTGTAACATTTGGTCAACTATCTAATTATGATACAACATAATTATATGAAACTAATTATGACTAATTATAACAAAATATTCTATTCTATCACATATATTATCCGATGTGGGACTCTTAACAATTATTATCAAATTAATAATAATAATAATAATAATAATAATAATAATAATAATTAATAATAATTTTTTGAATAATTAATATAGTTAGTGAAGTTATATAGAATATTATTATTATTATTATTTAGTCAAGAAATATTATTATTACTATAATTATAAATTAATATTATTAAGAGAAATTATATGAATCATGAATATTTTTAATATTAGTTGTCTTCTATCTTAATAAGATAATTATTTTGATGTTTAATAATATTATTTTACTATTCAAAACAAAATTAATATAACATTAATAAATTAATAAATAAGTTAAATAAACTATTTATATGTAACCTAGAGGAGTGGAAAGATGGAGGTTCTTGGAATGACATTTGGGCAATTGTTTGTCATAGCATTTGGACTTGGAGGAATAAAGAAATACATGGTGAGCACTTTTTTCGGCCAATAAATCCTTCGTAGTATATTTCACAACTTAAACATGAATATGATCATGCGATGTTAGCAAACAGAAAAGTGATGTTCTGGGAGCGCATAATGAATGATATAGTTTGGATTCCTGTGAAATTAAACTGTGTTAAGTTGAATACGAATGGAACATGTACATTGCAGGGTGTGGAGGTGTGATTCGAGGTAATTAAGGTGTTCCGGGAGCGCATAATGAAAGACATAGTTTGGATTCCTATGAAATTAAACTGTGTTAAGTTGAATACAGATGGAGCATGTATATTGCAGGGTGTGGAGGTGTGATTCAGGGTAATCAAGGAGAATGGTTAGGGGGTTTTTCTAAGTGTGTAGAAGATTGTAGTGCAATTGTGGCTGGGATGTTAAGGGTGCTGGAAGGGTTGAGGTATGCTTTGCAGTTGGGGTTTAGAGAGGTGGAAGTTAACATGGATTCCATTTCTGCTGTTAATATCATTAAGACCGTAAAAAATTCTAATATGGTGGGGATTCTGTTAGTGAAGAGAATCATGAATATGCTTGCGATGTGAAACATGTAACGCCTCAGATTGCTTTCAAGATTACCAACGGACCCCATAAATCAACACGGATCTTTTCAGCATTCTTAATCCTCACTCACATGCTTTACGGGAAACTTCTCAAAAATCCACCCATCCAAATACTACTCCAAGTCAAACCTCCTTAACTATGAAGTTCTTATTTGTTAGACTATCGGAAAGAAGATGCATTTTATTGGTATAGGTAGTACCAATCAATCTTTATAAGCCTTCCTTAAACCATGCAGTCCCATTCATGCACAACCTCAGGATCCCTCTCATTTCGATGTGAATTCGGTGACCATTCTCCGCCCTCTTCGGTCTCGAGTGTTACATTCACTCTCCACCCTCTTCGACATCGGGTGTTATAAAACTCACATGTTAATTCTTCTTCATTCATTCTCAAGTTCTCAAACTTTGCGGTAAGGAGCTGTAGCCTTGACATACTAACTTTAGAGGTACCTTCATGTGCCGTTTTGAGAATCTCCCATGATTTTTTAGCTTCAGAACATGTGCCAATCAACCTAAACATGTTCTTGTCACAACCATTAAAAATAACATTCAAAGCCTTGAAGTTTTTAAAAGCTTTCTCATCTTCAACATTAGTCTAATCAATTTCTGGTTTCAAACTGATTGTGCCATCTTCAACAGTAATTATTGGTTGTTTCCACCCTTTTAATACAACCTTCCAAGTTTTGCTTCCTAAAGACTTGATAAAAGCCAACATCACCACCTTCCAATAATCATAATTTGTGCCATCAAAAACATGTGTTTTGTTGACTAGTCCTCCATCTTTCATTGTCTCCATTTGTGCATAACTTATCTTCCCTGGAGCTCACCCAATAGGCTAAGGTACATGTTCTAATGCTAATTGAAGTTTTGTTCCTCAAGGGACAAATGTCGAACTCGATGCTTTGACAATCGATTCGACAATATGCACCAGAACCACTACAATAACCAATACTATATGATGGAGCAGAAAAGCAATAAAGAACACATTCAATTGTTTACCCAGTTCGGTGAGACTACACCTACATCTGAGGGCCTGAGCGTACAACCCAATAAAGGAAATTCACTATCCGTAGCTTAGTACAATTAGAGTTACAAATAACAACAAACTCTATGTTATTCAATGCCTCTTCCTAGCATTACTCAATTAGTTTCTATTTAGAGCCTCCACCTAATATGAGAACCTACTCTCTTCTCTGTTACACAACATGTGACAAGGGAAAACAATCACTAAACCCTATTGATGTACTTCAATCTTTACAAGATGAAAGAATGTTGAATATTACAACTCAATTTGACAAACCTTTTAGTCAAGTTACTGAAACATAGAGGTGTACACAACAATGTTGAATTTACAACTCAACTGGACAAACCTTCTATGCCAAATTATTTAAACATATAGGTGTACATAAAAATCATACATTAATTATATTAGGGCATTAGCATGGAATACATGACACAATACCTAGCACTCTAAGATATTCAATGGGAATATTTGCTTTCCAATGTAGGTTTGAGCTCCTTTTATAGAAAAATAACTCTGGGCTTTTTCCTAATGGATCTGCAGTTATTTTCGTTGAGAATCTTTGCACGATTTGTTGGATATTTGATTTGCTCCTTGAATATCTCCAACAAAAAGATATGATTTGGTTTATTACATATTCAAATTTAAATATCTTTTAAATCTGATATGATCTTCCAGCTGTCCACAAATCATATAATCATATTGATAAAACAAATAACAATAAAACATAATTGAATCTTCTTAAAATATTATGTTAAAATGTGACAATATGGTGTTGAAACAAGTTTGGTTCTACAACTATCCTTAAGTTTTGATGATAACGAAATGTAAGAGAACAATTTCATACTCTAACCAGTTTATTGAGTGCGTAGAAGAGTTGGAACAAATTCTGACTTTGAGGATGTCTAGATTCTGAACCAAAGAAATGAAGCATTCAAACAAGTCAACTTTGATATATCAAAGTCAACATTCTGAATGGAAGTTCTCAAGACTGGATCTAATATATATAGCTATGATTATCTTCTTTTGAAGTCTCAAAACCCAACATTCAAAGACTATGAATTCTCACCAAAAGATTCTGAAGTCAGACCTTGGAAACGCTACTCAAACTTTAATAACAAATATCAGAAGCCTCTGAATGGAAATTGTCCAAAAGTCAACAAAAGATTTAATGTGACAAATGTACATAAGCAGATATACTTTTTACGTAAATTATTGTACTCTGTGTAAAATAAGTCTTCCACGTTCAATCATCTTCACCAACTATAGGCTACAATACCACTCTAGTGTTTCATTTGAAGTGATTTTCTCCAACAGATACTTAGAGGATATTTTCATCTTCACCTCCAATGGATCTATTTTGCATCTATTTAAATAGAACATTGAAGATTGAAGAAGGTGACGAATAGAACATAGACTAACATATTTGAAGCACACAAAACTACATCAACGCTCACACTCATAGATAAATAAGAAGTGTTGCTTACACTTATACACTTAGAACAAATATCATTGTATATTCTTGTTAAGTGTAGAACTTGATTATAAACTTGTGTATCTTCTTTTGAGAAGCATCTGTAAACATAAAAACTGTTATTACAATTTTGATTGTAATCCTCAAGCGACGAGGTTAGGCCAGACTCTTGAGAAGTTAGTAACAGGTTTTTATTGAGAATTCTTCTTAAGCGACCAGTTGGGTCTGGTCTTAAGGAGTCAATGATCGTCAGTTTTCTTAGGAGATCAGTTGGGTTAGATCCTGGAGAAAATTGGGACATGTTGTCATGCATTTGTAATCATGTGTGACTATTGGATTAAGTCCTTGTCAAAGGCAAATCACCCAAGTGGGTGGACTGGAGGTAAACTTGTTAATGGCGAACCAGGATAAAAATCCTTGTGTTCTTTATCATTATGTTAATTGTTTGTTGTTGTTGTTGTTGTTGTTGTTGTTTTGGATTGTGAAAAACTATCATTCTTTAAACCCAATTCAAACCCCTTATTTCTTGTGTTTCTCGCACCTTCATCTGACGCTTGTTGCACAAGACCCAAATGTCGTTCCAACATGCTGGAGCATCGCGCCCAACATATGCTATTAATACAACTTTAGCAATCTAGACCAGTATTGAACAGTTGTACACTTTTACGAGATGTTGTTTTGCTACATGCAGTCAATCCAATAGAAACTATAACATTGAAAAGGAGTTACATCAACCAAAGTGACGAACGACTTTGACATTAACTATGACGTTGGCGGCAGCGATACGAAACGACAACGATGATATGA